>NW_020221030.1:445848-601335 GCF_003070985.1 Temnothorax curvispinosus | reverse complement strand
GAGAGAGAGAGAGAGAGAGAGAGAGAGAGAGAGAGAGAGAGAGAGAGAGAGAAAGAGAGATGAGGTAAAAATTTAGTAAAATTAATATTTCTTGGGTTTTTAGGTGCTTGTGTTTAATCCTACCGATTATCCGGATATGACTAGCGGTGGTGTCACGGAGCTACTGGCAATGCCTCTCTCCGAGACATACGTGGACGTGACTACGACGGCTTTTGTTAGTACCCAAATAATCAAGGATTTTCCCAGGGAGAAACGTAACTGCATTTTCGATGATGAGGAAACAATGTATAAAGAAAAGAAGTATACTTACAGTGATTGTATCGTCGATTGTAAGGTTTATAACATACAAAAAGTCTGTGGATGCAGACCGTTTTTCTACCCACGTCGCGGTAAAAGAGAATGTTAGTAAAAATACATGATTAATTTTCTTAACTGTTAATGCTAATTTTTAAAAAAATTTTTCTTGGATTAAATACGCATAACTTGAAATTTGATATATTTAATGCTTACGCATGTATGTATTATTATTTGTACCGCTTGCGCACATATACATACACAGTAAAAAAATTGTGTTAAATATAACATAAATCGACATATGCAAACACGGCCAATAAAAAAACTGTAATATTTCGTTAGTAGAGACAAGCATATCGTCAAGTGACAGAATATAATAATCGTCATAATAATCGCGATACTTTATTTACCCATCAGTCAAATCGTATCGTACGGTTGAAAGTCCTGATAAAACTAAACTGATACTAACTTGATCGACCCCGACAAATCGTATATCCGGCAACGGACGAGTTTCGATGTTAATAGAACGAGCGGTAACATCGAACTCGCAAACCCTTACACTTACAAGAGCGCGAACTACTTTCATTGGTGTTCCTTCGCAGTGCATCACAGTCTACCGAGGCTTACGATTCGGCAATATTGCTAGCAATCTTCGGAGCAAATAGTATTGCTTTCTTCTCCCTTTTGTTTCCTTCTCAAATTCTACTTATCCAATTTAGTTCTTGTATCTTCTTCTATTTGATAGCAAACTTTACATATTTTAGAAAATACGATAAAGAAAAGGAAGAATAACCATATAATATTATTTAAAATTGTAATGATTTATTATCTGTTAATAGAACTCATTGATAAAATTGGATTAAACAATTAATAAAACTTACAGATTTTACAGAGAGTTTTGTGTTAATGAAAGTCATTTTTCTTTAATGGAAAAAATTATATTTATGTTATACGAGTCAAGAAGTATGTAATAAATGTTAATTTTTTATTATTGCGTCTTTTTTGCAATAATATATTATAATAGTATCTATTATTATGCCATACTTTAGTAGACTTTTAAGATACAAAAAAATACATATAAATATGATACAAAAATTCGAGATTTATTAAAAACTTGAGTATAATAATGTGACTATTTCCGTTCTCGTAAAAAAAGAAAAAAAAATGGAAAATCAATAAAAGAAGAAAAATGAAAACAATTTGAGTGAACTATATGATAACGTCGTAGACAACGTATCTTTCGAAGCCAATAAGATTTCCGTCAATTCCTCACATCGTTCTTACATCTCTCATTCATGCTTCGATTTATTCTCTATTTTTGTCACAAAAATTGAGGTAAAACAAAAATCAGAACTAATATTAAATAAAAAATACGATAGAAATAACTTAAAAATATAAACATAAAAAATAAAGTTTTATAGACCTAGTTTTACTAATTTATAGTTTAATTAAAATATAAAATGATAATCATTATCGATCAATAACTTGAATTAAAAAATGTAATTGGAGATTAAAGATAAAAAGCACATAGCCAGATGTAATTATAGATAAAATTAGTAATAATCATTAATCAGATATTAATCACAATAGAATTATAATCGCGGTGTTTAAAAGAAGATAAACCCCGCGATAAACGCGGTTATTTTTTATATCAGTTGAAAATAGGTATGACTCAAGACTATAGAAATAAGATTTAAATGAACTATACGGTAAAGATCGTATCTTATTGGATAAATCGGGTTTCCCCCAGACCTGTGCACCCTCTTACATCTCGGCGATTTCTTTCTTCTATCACGAAGTCGAGAGAGGCGTGGGCGGCAATCTGTAAAGGAACGTTGCGCGCCGCATTGCGAGGCGTACGCGTTCGCGAGCTTTCTAACGAGGCTTTACCACGGGTGGCTTAAAGCATTAAAGCGGATCGCGTGAAGCATCGCTCTGTAGGATTAACTTACCGTGGCCGGGGATTCTAGCGAAGAAGAGGAACTCGCTGAAAGCGGCGGCGCCGCGACGCGGCGCATGCAACGCCAAGTACACTCCTCTCTCTGCTGTTCTTTCGTTTTAAAGCCGACCCCGATTGCTCTTTTTCTCGCGCTCCATCGATAGCGTAGGGCGTGCTCGGAGTCGTTTTTCTCGCTGCCTCCTTCGTTCTCCATATTAATCAACAACACGTGCAACGACGCCCGCACTACTGCCCGACGTATCCTCCATCCTTCCTTATACTGCTTAAAAGTATCAGCGTTTCTTGCAAATTTTTATTTTTGTATTTTTATTTCAGTGCTGAAAGTAAAACTTTGTAACAATAACGTAATTTTATCTGGCGGTTATAGTATCATACGGTACGATGAAGATTTTAGATTATAAAAAATAAAAAAAGTCCTTGGGAATTTTTGATAACATAGGCAATCAAATTTTTAATTATATTCGAAGAATGTAGATTAAAATTTAACTTTACATGTTTCTGTACGTTATGCAATCTGGAAAGAAAATATTGATATTCTAAAGTTGTATTATAAAAGAAATCTCTTTATATTACGTAATATATTTATAGTATATATAGTAATATATGTACTCTTAAAAATAGGAAAGATGTGATAAAATATAGCTATACATACAATTAAGTTTTGAGCACAACTTGATTTTCTAAAATTTACTTTAGAAAAGAGGAACTTTATTAATTTTACAAATATTCTGTCTTTATGCTAATTATGTTTTGTGCGTAACTTTATTGTATATTTTGTTACATATTTCAGATGCGCAGCGTATTTGCAACAACCAGGACTTAAGTTGCCTATCTAAGTATAAATGTAAACGTTGTTATTACATTGTTAATGCAGAAAATTATTTTTTTATTTAAACAATTTTAAAACTTTAATATTTATATTATTCATAATTTATTATAAAAGTAAATTAATTTTAATTACGTCATTGATGCTTGCGATATTGATTTTTTATTTTTCCTATGGCAGCCAAATGGTTGACGATTTTTCCTCACGAGGATACAGGACATATTTTTCGAAACGAAAAAAACGCTTTGCATTGTCAAATTTGTTATCCTGCCTGCAATGATCTTAATTATGATGTATTGAGTTGGAAAAGTTACATGACTTCCGGTGGATACAATACCAACTTATTGTAAGTATATGGAATTTTTTGTCAATATATATGAAGAATAATATCCTTTGAATAGGCTATATATAATGTAAGGCGCCGAGATACTTTTGTTGAATAATTTCAGATGGAATTACAATGTTACTGATGAAGGAGTGCTACATGTATACTTCTCGAAATACGGCACAATCAGATTGAAACAAGACGTGGCTTTTTACTGGTATGAACTCATGAGTAAGTACAGATTGTCAAGAAGTTCTACTTGAATGAAGAGATCAAATTTAAATTCTGCAAATTAGAATTTTTATATATATATATTTTTAACAAATAAAAAAATTTTAAAAGAACTTATAAAATAAAAACGCATTCTATTTTGAGTATAAGATCAATTGTAGGAACATAAGATTCTTTTCTTTATTCACCTTTACATATTTTTTGTTAACAGATCTTGCAATTATGTATTCAATCAATTTTTTTAGTTTTTCGAAATAATTTTTAATAATCAAATTTTTTGGCAAAAAATCTCATAAAAATAATTTTGCAAAATAAATAATGCTGACAGGTATAAAAAATGCAAACAGTCCCGTCAAAGTGTTTAATTAAACTTGATGTAAATATATCTAATGTATCTCTCATGCCGTGTCCCGTATGTTAAATCTACAATTCGATTTTTGAAGATAACTCCGGCTTGCAATATTTGCCTTTACCAGCTTTAATTACTTGCACATTGCAAAAAAGAAGGAAATTATGAAAATCCACCGTTGCATTTGACATGAAAACTAACGATAAGCAAATTTTTTTCAGTTGATATAAAATATATAAAAAATATCATGTAAGCAAAGGTAGAGTAGTGTAGAAGAGAAATTTTCTGCCCGTGTTTTCTGTAGGATACTCGAGGGTTCTCAAAAATGGAATTTTAATATCTGACTGTGTATAACGTTTCACCACTGGTTCTCATGTGCGCAAAAAAGAAAAATAATACTTTTCGCATAGAGCGCAATTTTTAGTTGCTGGCGCTTATACTTTGCGACCAAATTACTAAAACGAGAAATATTTCCTGAAAAACATGAAAAAGTTTACTGGACACACACATATTCGACCTTTTATAACTCTGAAAAGTTAATTTGAAAAAAACAGTATTTAATTTATAATTAATTAGAGAAACAGAATTTTAAATTTAATTATATACATTGTGTACGCATTTTATTTATTCTATCTCATACTGATGAAATAATATAATCAAGATTTTATCGAAAATAACGTTCTTTGAAAATTTTAAACGTTTTAATTGCAAGGAAAGTTTTAGTAACCTAAAAATTTTAATTAATCTAAACTATGTAGAAATAAAGTACATTAATCTGATTCTAATCACATTTTTCGATAGCAATTTTCCGACAAATATGATTCTAAGACTGAAAATACCTCTTCAAAATAAATCTGGCTTTCTATATTTTTGATAATATCGCAAAAATGAACAAAAAAAAATGAAAAATATTGAAAATATATTATCATCCTCTTAATCTAGGAAATTTATATTCTTTGATAGCCAAATATAACAGATATCTTATAAGTCCTTTATAATGAGAAATTAGAGATTATAATTTTCTTTCAAAATGTGAAATTAATTCTTAATGTTAAAAAAAATTGAAATATTTTTCGAATTTTTGGGTTGTCAAACTTTCCTTGTTATAAAATCTCTCGTTCTGAAAAACAGGGTTTTGTACATCCTTCGTTTTGATGAATATGTATTAGGGATTAATACATAAATTACAAAGATCAGAAGAAATGGTGATGCTTCGGTGAGAGTAGATGTGCACTTTTTTCAACACTAATTCTAATAAATTGTACATTTATCTAAATTTACCTTGAAAAATCGTTACAATTTTTTCACATTAACTACCAACGGAAAGTAATAATTCTATATTAGTTGATAAAAGAATTATTAGGTTTATATATATGTATACATGTGTTTTTTACAACTTAGACTAGAAAAAAGATAGCATCCGATCTCCAAAGTATTGATTAGAACAGCAAGCTTGTAAAAAAGGAAAGAAAATGGTGGTGATATCGCTGTAAAAAGGCCTTATTTCTTTTACAGTGTAAATCGCCACTACGTGCGCGTAATGCTTTTTTAAGTGTACAATAAAAACACTCGGCCATTTCCAACAAATTATCTTATCTTCCCGTGCTATCAAGACGTCGTATCATAAAGACAATCGTTTTGCAGGTGATATCGGCGGTATATGCGGTGTCTTCATCGGCTTCAGTTTCATCAGTGTAGTGGAGCTTCTGTACTTCTTCGCGCTTTTGTTTCGTGATTTGCTTACTAAAGAATTGACCTTACAAGAAGATGACAATCAAGAGGATGAAATCCCATCAGTCCAAGCTCAAACCATACGGGCAATTTATTGGAAGGAACTGCTACCGCGATCTTGGCATTCGGCAAAATACGGCAAAGGCTTAACAAACAGAGCTAGATATTGACTGACAAGTTATTATGGAACTATTTGAACAGAATTCCAATCGTGATAATTTTATTCCTTGTCAGTTATTTTACTATAAATATATTCAGATAATATTCGAAATAATTTAAAAGTATCTGATGACATCTTGTGAGCAAAGAAAATCGATTCCTATCGAGATAAAGTCTTAGGCGAAAATAATTGAAGAAGATTTTTACTCTCTGTTTATTTCAACATAATGATAAACCAATTTTAAACAAAATTTATAATAGTCTAAAAAAATTTGAAGATGGAATCGTGATCGAAAATTCGTTAGTTGGATATTCACTTTTCTTAATGGAAAACAGTTTTATAATAGCTGCACCGATAACTGGTTTAATGTAAAATAATTTTTAGGAAATTTTATTATTATATTGATTAAGTTCATGATAAAAACTTCTAGAATTTTGTTATAGTAAAAGATTGTTACAAAAAGTCACAAATAGTTTTTAATTAATGATAATTTTGGTGATGTTTTAAACTTTCGATGAAAGTATAGATCGATTTTACATAACTTGTTATCCCAAAAAGTACCACCTCAAATTTTGATTGCATTTCTGCATAATTAAAGTGTGCGCCAAATTATCGAATATCCATTGAAAGGATCTTAATCTTGCAAAAGATGCAAAAATTTTATAGTTTGGTTTTATATAGAATAGAATTAAATTTTAGTAATGCTCCCCGGAATATAAAATCGATTTTTACTTGAAAAAATTACAATAAATTATTATGTGTTACAATCATTTTACATGCAATTTTATAGTTCAAGTATTATTGTAGATATAACATTTATGTTTCTGCTATATAGAATTGTAGAAATAATTAATTACGTGCAAAATGAATGCAATTATAATATGTATCTTGGGAAAAACATTCACCAGCTGCAGCTTCGAGTTGACGGTTATTTCATAAAGACAATATTGCTGGATAATAAGACGTTATTAATGAGGAAAGTGCTAAATAATGAGGCGGCAGTTGTTTACGCGAGAGAGATACGAAGCGGTTATAATGCCGTCGCTGTAAGAGCATGAATGGAACGTGATAGAAACATGAAGCTCCATGGGAATTGTTATCTGCTTCGATGACACTCACCTGAGGACATGTAATTAATTTCTCAGCGTAATTATGCTTTTTAACAGATATTTAAGCGCACTTACATCTAAAATAGAATTTCACATAATTGCACATGTTTAACGAGTCAACTTTGATCTGGTTATTAAAATGACTTTGGTGGGATTCGATCAGATTTCGATTGACTTTACGAAAATCTAACTAAATCTTGCAAATCAATATTGGCAATTCGATATTACGGTAAATAGATTCGACTGTTTGCAGATGTTGCTTGTCGGTACAGAGGCCGCGCATATAATTTCACAAGCATATATAATACGACTGTTTTATATGCAGGTATCTGAATATTTTGCTATTAAATTGTCCAGAATCACATATTATGTGCACTGAGGTTTTAATATAAATAAAGAGGAATTAAATTTTACTTTAGAGAAAGCGTTCTGAATAATATACCGATATACTTTATGTCAAGATTCTTTGATCCTAAATATAATTTTACCGTAGGTGACCAAAATCCGAAAATTGCAAGGATTAAAAATTTTACCAAATAATCTTCAGCAATTATAATAAATATTAAAAACTTAGTTCTCATTGGATTTCTATGTTCAATTTAATTTTTGTTTGTACCAAGAGATATACAAGGTGACTCACCCTGTTATACAATTTTGAAAAATAAGAGGATTTAGGAGAAATGTAATATCCAACGAAACTTTTTCTACAGCAAAACAAAGACTCGATCAAAGAATCTTTATGTGAACTTCGTCGGTGTAAGTAATTCTGGATCAGCCTGTAGAAGCCACCCGAGCGGCCAGTTATGTGCCACAGTTGTGCCACAAACTTTCGTGAGACAGGTCAGGACGGTCTCGAGGGAAGGACAGGGTTGGGGGAGGCGGGAGGCAAATATTATTAACGGGACAGGTACTAAACGTTTTGCGGTACCGATGTATCCGGTGAGAGCGCCGAATGACGACGATCAGAAGCGCGAGGGCAACGGAGGAAGAAAAATATGGCTATCATGTGGTTGCAGTACCGTAATAATCTTCCGTCGTATCGCCGCCGTCGACACTATATGCACTCGGTACAAACCGCGCAACCGAGTCAGATTCTATACGCAGGGGAAGATTTATTAACGAAAGCTACACCGCGGAACGCTGATATATTATCGATAAAAAAGAAGCGACATGCCTTGACTCTGACGCCTCCCTGACAACCCTTTCATTCTTCTCTGGCCTGATCCTCCATTATATTATGGTTTCCCTATTTTAGAATGATATATGCGACTCTTGATATGAAATATATATTCAACCAATATTCAACTCTTGACATGAAATATAATCAGGGTCATGTTTTCGTCGTATCTTACAACATCAAATATTATGCGAAATTAATATGCTTTAATTATTAGCACATATATAATTCAATTAGTGATATTATTGAAAGCGCATTGTTATCGGCATAATAAATCCACCTTACAATATTGAGATCCATATCACAATAATAAATCTTATGAAATTCAATCTTTATTTCTATTTTGTATATAAATTTATTAATAAAACTTTATCTTTCAACAATTTGTGTTTTCTTAAGTTTAGTTTTAAATAGAGGAATTTTTATTGATAAGGTTTTAGAAATAATTTATTAATAAGGTTTTAGAAATAAAATGTCAACAATAGGCATATAAAGTAATTTTATAGCTATTAATTTCTAATTATTTAAATAAAATTTAAATAAAAAGTATTGCATGTGTCAAAATTTTATTAAGAAAAATCAATGTCAAATTAATTACACTTTGATAGAAAATTTGTTGATGCTATTCAACATCAATTTACGCAAAACTGACAAGCGGAATTGTTTTCAACTTTTCCTTTTTTAATTGATTTATTTCTACACCATGTATTGTATATGTATATAATGCGTGTATGTATGTGTACCTGTGTGTCTTTGCGTGTAGGAAGTTCCGTGTTTACTCCGGAAAATTCAAAACGTTTCTTAACATTTGTAATCCGAAGAAATTTGCTCTTTGCGCCACATCGAAACAATTATCATTAATAGTTTGAAGCTCGTTAACCCGCTGGACGATTGCTCGCCTCCAGCCCTTGTGTTTATGCTGTTTGCTACCGGAACGTCGGCGTGCGTCGTGAAGCGGTGCAGTCTTGACCAATGCAATTCGAACTTCCCCGCTTTGGACACGTCGTGCAAATATCCGTTCCGGTAAACAAAGCATGTACACGCCGTGTACATAACTAGAGATAACGATCCCGCATAGATAGTATTCGGACACAGGACAGAAATGCTCGATGCGTTTCTCATCCAAGCGTATCCCTTTCCAATGTGATCAATTGTTAAAGATGTTTACGTGGCACATAATCCGATTTCTAACGAGGAATTATGATAATCGCAGTAACATGTTTTTTTTCCTAGCTGCGTTTCTACTTTAAATAATCATTTTCCCAATTTTTTATGCACTTTGTATTTTAAGACTGTTTAATTAAATTTTTGTATAAAAATGCCATATTATTTGTATCGACTTTAATTTTGCACAATTGACTAGGGGACGAAATAAATTTATCGCTTAATAAATTATTTATTACTTAATAAAGTATAATTTTAATAAATGTTATCTATCTCATTAACCCTACATTACTTACGTTGTTTTTTTTAAACATAATTATTCGCGTGAAGTATTTTATATTAAATAAAAATAAGTAGAAAAGAGTGTTATTTAAGATGTTATTTAATTGCGAAACAATATTTAAACAGCATTTAGTTAATATAAAAAGTTTTACTTCAAAAGTAGATTTCTGAGGCTGGAATGTACTTTACATTCCACGCGAGTAACGTAGAGTTAATAAATTTAGTTAATTTTTCAACTATTCTCTTTCAAGCTGCCCTTGTCGTTTACATACATACACATATACAATTGCGTTCGCATAATTATACACATAAATACACATTTCTTCTTTCTTGTAAAATATGAACAATGTTTAATTAGATATAAACAAGAAGATTTAGCTTTGATATATCGATAAATGTAGTATTCATTGATATTAATAAATTTAATCGACTTTACATTATTACATCTCTAGTGCCGATAGTACGCATCTTGTTTCTCGCTCCCGTTAATTCCGCGTCCGAGGATACGCGAACATAATGCGAATAGACTCCCGTGCACATCGTGCGGAGTATAGTCGGTGGCCTGTGTCTGGCGGAAACCAAAGGGGCGTGAAATACGAGGGATGTGCGTGCGCGTTACTGCACCTGCGTATCGCACAAATTATTGCAACGTGTATTGCCGTGCGGATTAAACTTTAGGGCAAAATGCCGATCGCCTGTGTGCGCATCGCCAATTTTTGCGAGAAATGCTTTACGGAAGTCCAACATTTTCTTTGAATCTTTTTTCTTTCAACTAGACTCAATACCAAAAATAGATAAAAATGCAAAATATAAAATGTGTGTCAGTTTCTAAAATACTCTTATCTATTAGTTTTAATATTCCGTTCGATATAGTTTTCTGTTATGTCTTATATTCTATATTCCATATTTCATATTCTATATTCTATTTTCTGTTATATTTGAAATTAAATATTATATTCCATAAATATTGTAATATTTTGTAAATATTTTAAGAAAGTTAGCAAATAAAAAATAATTAATAATTTATTTAAAAGACCATGCTTAATAAATTCCGAAAGAATTATTATCTCTTCTTTCTATTTAATTTAGAAATAAGTGTGCCCGTAGTCGCTAAAGAAGGGGCTTTTCGGAATTTATGCGCCCCGAGGATTAGGACCCACGCACTAAATAACAACACTCCATATTTTAACGTAAAGAATTATATTTACTATCACTTATACAACGAGAGATTTCGCGAGTCTTTGTCGCTACTTATATGTATATTAATTGATCAGGAACGAAGGAGTATAGTGACCCTGACCGAAATCACGCGTATCGTATTCTATTTTAAATCATTTTTTGACACGTTTACTTACTCAGCTTCTGAACTTGACTGTGACTTACTAGATTTTGGTCACAATTCTCTTTATAATAATTTATCTTTCTTCTTATCTCTTTAATAATTATTTAATCTTTCTTAATCTGTTCTCTTTTCCTTATTTAATATTTCTCAATCTTTTCTTTAAAATCTGTTCTCTTTGTTCAATCTGATGACTTTTGAAAAATTGTTAAATTGACTATAAGTTGACTATAAATTTTTAAACTGACCTATAAGTGGAGAAATCTTCGAAGGAATAAGATCATTCCAATATACCCCCCCGGTGATTTCATGAACTTCGCAGTTTCTCGTTTCAAACGCGGCAAAATGAATACGCGAATACGTGCCGTTCGGAAGGAGGAGGAATGGATAGCCGAGTCCAGTGAGTCCAGTCGACAGTCGTCGATATTGATGTCGACTGGCCCGAGGGCTGCTGTTCCTGGCCGTCAAAACAAAGTAATTTGTCTGCAGATCCGACGTGCGGATCCGCCGTCTCACGTCGCGTCGCGGTGTGCACATGGCCTGGCTTGTTACAAATCGCCGGGCAACCGTCAGTCAGGTTCGACGGTTCCACTTCGTGTCTCCGGATTCCCAGTGTGCCGCAGCTGTTCGCCCGATCGCGGAAATTTCGTACGAATCGATCCCGTGCCCCGTCGCCCGGGGACGGTGGTAAATAATTGCGTCCCTAACTTCGACAAGCCGCCCTGAAAGGAGCAGGTTTAGTAATCGAGCTTAATTCCTTACCTTCCGTACATAGTCGTTGAGTCTAACAATAAGTCTCTTGACTTTCCCGTGCCAAAGTCTCCAAATAACTATTCAGCGAAAATATTTGTTATCCTTTTTTTTCGATACTTTTGTCAATGTTTGAGTTTAACAATATTTTATATGAATACTGTTTTTGAGACAAAACAAAGAAATATATAGATTAAAACTTTGTTTTTTTTTTTTATTTGTTAAGACTACATGGAATACCTATATTGTAGATTTAAATAATAAAAAACTAAATTCTAAATATTCCAAATAAAAAAAATGGTAAAAAATATTATTGATAAAGCTATATCTACATACTTATTTTTAAAGATATATTTAAAGTCTTCTTCAAACGAATTAGATCTTAAAGGGTATAGCAGGACAAGAGGGTCTAACAGCCCTCAAACAAAATTAATTTGGATGACTAGGGGCAATTCAAAGGTATAATTAATAACATTATCTGTGGAGAATTCTTTATCCCTTTCTCACCCCATTGTAAAAATATCATAAAAAAGGTATTTTTCGCATTTTATTTTTTCTCAGCCGCTATTATAGTGATGCTGGAACAGCTATCATAATGATCTATATCTCCCCTTATCATGCTGTACCCTTTACCTTCTCGGTATGCATAATTCTGTATTATACTTATTTAAATAAGCAAATATCTCGAACGTATAAAGAAAATATCTGCAATTATAAAAAGAAATTAGAAAATCTGAGATTTAATTCAGATGTATTATTTCTGCAAAGCCTGGAGAGTTCGTAATCCACTTATACTTCACAATAATCGCCAAGTGCAGATTATGAACGATTCCGGATCGTGGGTGTTTAATATTTCCCAAGATTTTAAGTGGCCGATAATGGCTGTTCTCGTGTGGCGCGTTCTCGAGCGGCTGTCGTTGGATTATCGAATTATATGAAACATCGTTCCTCTTACTCCTATAGTACGAGAAAGTCAGTCCAAGTTTGAAATCCCGTCGTACGCTCCAGCCGCGATCGAGCGCAAATTCCCAGACATCAAAGCTCGCCGATTCGGAATCCGACATCACTTCCCCGAAGTTCCAGTCCATAAGGAGGAAATGAATAGACGAGGCGGGCGGTGAATGAATAGGAAGAGATGTCTGTCCCGGCCCGCAGCATTGTTTGCATGGCTTTGCCGGCGGCTTTAAGGATTTCCTCGAGAGGAACGTCCGCTATCGGGGCCGCGACTAGAAGCGAGAGAACACGAACAAAATATTACAGGCGATTTCATATATACGTGCAATAAATTTTATATTCATAGAATTTGTCACGAAAGAACCGGATTTAATATTAATGACATTCTTTGAAGAATTTAATGTCGATTTTTCTTTATTAAGATGTTACAGACGTTTTAACAAAAATTGTCGCTTGTATCACAACGGTTCGGGAATGTTTTCTTTCTCCCACCTGGAAATTGGCCACCTCGTAAATCGCAAAACCGTTAATCTTCCCCAGGTTTTTCCGATTTTCCGTTCCTCGTCTTGTTCCTTCTTTCGCTTCATCTGGTATCAGTTTCATTCCACTTCACTCCCCCTCCCCATTTGCTCTCTACATATGGCTCCCTTTCATTTTGCAGCTGCGCTCCCTTTGCGCGGTTCGTCTCGTAACACTTTACCGTTGCCAATTCTTTAGTTTCGATCGGAATCGTGCGCGCGTCGTCTCGTTGGGTTCTACGATGAGCGCTGGCTCGTATATTCCGATCACATCCTATCAGTTATCTCGAATTTCATGGATATCCATCGAAGGAGTTTTGTATCTTCGAGGCAAGAACGACGACGAAACGTATCGAATACGTATCCCCAAAAACTTTGCAAAAATCGACCTTCGCGAGCGTATAACAAAAATACTTTTAGAAGAAATTTTATAGTTTTATTATTTTATAGTTTCATTTTTCTTAGTTTATGTAAAAAAAAATGTTAGTGCAAAATTGATCAAAAGTATCTTTATGTCACACTTACGAAGATAATCCGGAAACTAAAGATGTCATGTAACTGTCAGAATGTTCCGTTGAGATACTTTGTTACTACTGCATGCATGAGTTAAACTTGCAAAGTCCAGAAATTAATGCTAAAATGCTAAAATGCAATATATATCCATATGACAAATTTATTATAAAAAGACGGTTTAAAAATTATAATATACAATTTCTGTGTAAGTTAAAAAGCTAGGTGAATAAATTAAATAAGTAAAAATAATTTTGCAGATGGATTTGTGAAAGAATTATAATACCCATATAAAGAACAATAAAACATTATTAAAATGTAATTTTGCACACATGATAAAATTTATCATTAAATAACAAGAATAACAATATTAAATAAAGATCGCGAAATTTTGCGTAATTATCACAGAAACCACGTACCTATAATAAAAGCGACAAAAAGTTATTATATTTCGTAAAATTCTTTGAAGTTAAATTACCCGAATACTCGTGCGCGTTTCGCGAAATCGCTAGTTATAATTTATTACTGTTGCACGTATACTTCCCCATATTTGCTTGAGTAAATCAGAATGCAATCTCGCTCGACGTGCTTTAAAGAATTATAAACCTGCGTCGCCCATCAGTGGGCACGATATATATAAAATTACATTTACGCAGCAAATATGAAGAAATTGCTGTTGTATGATGCCACCTTTTGTTTCGGCAACGGAATTAGCTTCGCCCATGGCGAAATGATGGGCGACCGTATTCGGACGGCTTCTGAAATCTCATTCCGCGAGTACCATGGCGGAAGCATTTAAATTTTATTTCTCCCGTGATGCAAACTGGACAATAGTCATACGGACATGAAAATCTTGTGAGGGATATGACAAGCGGTCTTGTTACGTGTCTCGCTGTGTGCGGTATTATGACATTTCCAAAACGGATATAATCTATCCGTTTCATTTACCCCATCGTGAAGACATTTTCGTATATTTGGACCGCATGGTTGTTACACATGAATGATGCAGTTAAGATGATGCACTTAAAACACTCAATTTCTCGCAAGATAGTTAGGTTTTTACGTAGAAACTTAGCACTTATTTTAATACAACTGAAATATGCCAATAAGTTGTCATTTAATTGTACAGGTAAAACTAATCTAGTTTTCTTTAAATTAAGGTTCCGAGTATAACTTGAAAAGTATATCTTATCTTCAAATAAAAATTGTAGTCGTGTTACTTTTTCAGTTAACGACATTGACTATTTATATATGCGTGATATACATATATGTTCGCAGCATACTTACAATAAGCTGCAATAATTGTAATTTTTATAAAACGATATCGTCAGCGACGCGTATTATAAGAATTATATTTTCTCGAACTTACATCGCTTTTTCAACTAGAGAAATAATTTTCTACCCCACAAAAAAACATATGCTTAATACCGCACAAAAACTTTCAAGCGCAACTTTGAAAAACGAAAATACGTAGTGAGCATATACTCGTACGAGGGAAATTACAAGTTTGTGAAAGCTTGTTAAAAAGAAAAACAGGCAAGAATATTTTTAACTGCGAAAATAAATTACGTCTCTATTATGCAAAGTTTGAAGAAGAGGTCGTTATTTTATAAAAATCAACCGTCAACATTCTTATTTTCCAATTATAAAAACAGATTTTCCGTTAAATTAATGATTGACGCTATATAAATTTAGACACTTATTACTAGATATCAAATTCACATGATATTTTAACAAATCACACATTTTTAGATGTGACGTTACGAAAAATCACGCAAACGGTGCACCAAATGAAAAAAAATATTGGATACAGATAATCGATTTAACGCGAATTAACGCTTCTATGATCCACGTTTTGCCGGCGCTTTTTCACGGATCGTTCACTACTATTTTCACAGCAGCTCTTTCACACCGCCATCGCGGAATTACGTTGTCATTTCGATTGCGTACCGTTTTCCCGTTTAGATGTCATACATGATATTTTAGTCGATCGAGACGCTCGTTCTGGAAGAGAGATCCGGCGAAACGTGTGTTGAGCGAGAAAGAATAAGGGACGCTTTCCTGGATTCACGACGAAGCGCGGGCGAACGGCGGGCGAAATAGGAAATTGTACTTGCATGCATGAATGGAACACAGCTTTTCGATCCCTATCGTTTCCCTCCTCCCCTCTAGCTGTCGCGAGTCGAAATTACGTCTGCCGCCGATCTCGTTTCGCTCCTCTTTCCCGGGCGTTACAATGCTCCGTTTCTTACTTCGAGACACGCTCACTCTAATTCAACGACGATAAGTCGTCGTGCGCATTCGTGTTCGCTCCAAACCATCGACGCATCGACGAGATTCATATTGGATGACAACGAAGAGATTTGAATTGAATTAGCTGCACTGATTAGATAGAACAAGGTGAAAGGTGATAGCGGTACACTATTCTGGATAAGAAAGCCCAGAAGCCAGGATGGGAAGGCAAGAACTATATGGCGCATGAATACTCTCTGAGGATGTCAACGCCCCTATGAACGAACCGTACTAATTTTGCAGGATTTGCTCCTTATCGGAAATTTCGCTTCCTCGATTTACCTTCCACGAAATAGCTTTACACGTCTTATCTTTCGATTCCAGACACGTTTTCTAATCTGATAATTAATTCGGCGGCGATCCACCGACGAACATATGTAAGAGTAAGTACGGTAGAAACTGGTAACAAAAGGCAAATGCAAATGTAAATTCAATATGAAAGTTCATATTGCTTCAAATATTTAATGCCGAACCGACGGAATAGAGTTTTATAACTATACAGCTTTTTATGAATTTATCGCAAAGCGCTTTAAATTTTCTTTCTTCCTTAATTATATGTAAAACTTGCTTATCAATCTAAAGTAGAATTTTCTTCTGTAAAAATTTAACCATGCAATCTTCTCCTATTTTTTAATAACTTAATTCAAAATATTTGATTAACAAACAAAAAATAATAAAAGTAAATAATAAAGAAATATGTTACTAAGAACATTAAAGATAGATAAGATGTTTCTAACAATAAGTATTGTAAAAGTACGAGATTGCTAGCAGATTCCTGGAACAAAATGACAAGCCGTGCACTTATATAAACGGAATATATTAATTCTGTGCTGGGAATGGCCTGCCTGTCACGAATAAATTTTGAAAATTCTCTCACCAGAAAACTTCGGGCACGCATAACCGAGTTGAAGTTTCGAGCCTGCGCCGCGCTTTTTTACCTTTACGAGTTTAACTCATCGCCAACTATTTTCAGACAGCTCGCTCGCATACTCCTCGCGTATATATATTCGCCCCGATCGAAATCGATTTCCGAAATCGAGCCTTCAAAGCCTTTCCCCCTTGGAACTCAGTTTGGTGAAAAAGAGAACGGCAGCGCTTGAAAAATTGTAAGTTGAGAAAGTTACAAAGGTGAAAGCATTGCCGAGCGAACTACTTAGAAATAATGGTCGGGGAATTCTCCGAAAGTACTCCGAACCATAGAAATGTCGAACACTTTCGGTACCTTGAAATAAAAGCTCGGAATATGTATAACACAAATAAAATAATTGATTGCTGACAAAAGTAATTGCGATATGTATAACTCAGTAATTATATTTAATTTATTCTGCAATCGTTGATTATGACAGAAAATTTATATTTCTGTCATGTTATATAAAATGTTTTGTATAATCTTGTAAGAGACATAATCACGGCCGTATACATCACGAATTGACATTCAGCAAAAAGATTGCTTGTATATATAACAGCATAGAGATATAACAACGCTACATTATTTTCTCGGAAAGTAACTACTTGCTCCTGAAATGCGAACAGCGAAACTTTTTACGGTCTCTCGTAGAATTCGCAAATTATGCGCGACCTATTCGTTTCATCTTTTTCTCCGCTGGCTGGTAATGTCATCCCTCGCAAATGCGCTTGAAAAATTTTTGTATTATACCGCGAGTCCGTTAACCTTCTTTCGTCCGAGGGTCCCCGCGAGAGGAGATGTTGCGATTTCCCGATCGAATAGCATGCATCGCGAATACCAAAATGCATCCACGAATCGCGTGACATATTCATGCGCGGCCGAATCACGTCCAGCAATTTAACGTCGTTTCATCAATTTTTCGAAATGCCGTTTCGAAACATCCATCATCAATCCTCTCTTCTCCTTCTCCGATTCTGATCATACGATATTAAATGTGGCGTATGAGTGACTCGCCGAACAAGCAGTAGTTCTTGGAGAAAGCAATGATTAATCATCCGATTATATTCATGATCGTATTTTTTAGCGGCTCGCTAATTACTTACCGCGTCTATACTTCAGCAGCTATTAGGAAACTTGGATGTTCGAAACTTTACAAAGTTTCCAGGCCAATTTTCTCTGATGTTGCTTGTAGTATAATTGTTATCCACCAGACTAAACTTGCTCTTCATTACTTAGAATTACTTGATATATTGTGTAAAAAATTACGTAACTGCAGGTAATATAATTTATAAAACCCATCGATTCTCTCTTAAGTTTGTTGTTGTTATCTTCTCACTTACATACACAAATTTATATATTTAGTTATATTTTTTAATAAATTACAATAAATTACGTAAAAACCTTGATCTTATTTCTGTATAAAGTTGAATAACATCGATATTATGCACAAATTTTTAGTTGTTTGTTTTCCGAGTACTTTGATTAACCATAGTTTAGGTAGAAAATGATTTGAAATGATTATTATTATAATTATAAATGACTATACGCTATTACTTGCATTTCAGCAACTGATAAATTTGTGTATAAAAACTTGAAGGCTCTTTCTTGATAATCGTTTCTCCAGGTATAAATTGGATGTCCCTCGGAATAATTCGATAACTGTGATCTTTGATTTTTGGTCGTCGTCTCGTTTCGTTGTCACGGAACAAATCCGGACCTCCATTATCCAATATTATGCCATATTCCGAAAAAGGGAAAAGAAAATGAACGAGATTTCGTAGTTCCCTATACGCATACTATGTTTCATCGCAGATCCAGGTCCTGTTCTCTTTCATAGCGGTGACGCAATATGATGTACGAGCGTTTCATGCTCGCCAGGGAAAAGAATACAGAGTGATCGATGGTATAATTAATTCAGCTGCGACGGAATCGCACGATGTACAATCGACCGACAGGTATCGATTGCAAGCTGACAAATCTCTTTCGCGACATCGGAGTGTTAAGTATTAGCATCATTCGTTATCTGACCGGGCAACTGTATTTTGAAATTGATCACAGACCACCAATTGAGTAACAACGATAAAGCTTTATAATGTAGCAATTAACGTATATGTATAAAATACATTAATTTGTGTATAAAATACATTAATTTAATGTAGAAAATACATTAAATTAACTTATTCTACGGACAGAATGTTTATTAAAATTATATAAAAATATGTCGCATATAAACTTTAATACACCTAACTAATTATATAAATGTGAACATTAATGTTGATTAAGTATTTAAAATTTAACTGTTAATGTACGTTACTAAATAAATAAAAAATTATATGACGGATATATTATAATGCTTCTATATTATTATAAATATGTAGTGTTGTAAATGTATGCATATATATATTTCTGAAATACAAAGCTCTTTAAATTTAAAATAAATAAAATTTTTATTTAATTTTGTTTACGTAAAAATAATTAATTGTGCTATTATCAACTGTACCGAAGTAAAATAAATTTTTATTAACTTTAATATTATTCTCTCGTTTCTCTCATTAAATAAATATAAAGAATTAAAGAACAAAATATCTATATTCTATTGTAGTATATAGAAGAGACGGGTATTTCTACTCTTAACCAAGTTTCGAAGTTTTGCGGAGATTCCGACAGACACCTTTCATGCAGATGTTGCCGTATTAATGAAGTCATCAACTGTCGCACCTAGCATTCTGTCGACCAAGACACTTTCATCGCTCGTCCGCAATGCAATGAGCTCTCTAACAAGGTAAAGAGGTGTGTGCGTGTACCAAGAGATATAATAGTGAAAATTATGCGCGAATGTAGTATTAAAATGTATGAGATAGCTAACTAGCAATTTCCCATTTTTTTTGAAACAATACAAATTCTAATGTCACATAACGTCAAATTTTAAATTATATAAAAATTAATTTTATTAACAATACAAAAAACTTACATGATAGGAGTGTCTCTTTTTTACATTACTCTTTTGTTCGATCACGCAAGAAACAGACAGTAAAAATTAACAATTTAAAATCAGACGAATTGGAGAAATCCCTTTTCTCTCACGGGAATCGGAATAATTAAACCGCGAGCTATGAAATTGTTTATTCAAATGCAAATTGTTTGGTGAAGACAAATATAGAAAAACAAAATTTCTTCGATGCGGTAATATGATAACTGCATAACTTATTTGCACATATACCGTCGATTCCACACGAGAGCGTTTTGCATGATAAAAATGCGCTTTCGCAGATGACTCGTGCACGAAAACAATAAAGAGCAATATTTTTTTTACCTTTTCACTTTTATAGGAAAGATGCTGAATATATATTTCCATATTGCATCTACCATTGAATTTCATAGCGTGTTTTACTGCGACGACTCGAATCTGTACGCGGTGCATATTTCGTTTCTACAATTCTCTATAAATTTTCATGTGTCAGATAATAATTAAAGCAACGATAATAATAATAAACATTTTTATTTAAAATCCAAATTCAAGTATTATATGCTGCATACGTACTCACGTATTACATTTATCGCAAAGAAAAATGTCCCAAATGCAAATCTGATAAAACTGTTTAAAATTCTTGTTAAGTATTAAATTTTTTTTTTCGGTATTAAGTAATCTTTGTATCTAAACTTTCCATTAAATTTTCATTAAAACCTTCACCGCTTGAATAAAGTGTCCAGCACGTCCACTACGACGTAAAATCACGGAGGATTATTTCATAATTAAAGCGTCTAACGAGAGCTGACGACCTATGTTAATAATTAATTTTTCTTTGGAGAATTTAATCTCTCGCGGAAATTCAATTACACTCAAAATGCGTTTTCTAATATAATATTTAACTTGTGGTTTATTTTTCTACAAAAATTCCGTTTTTGCGAGCGTGAATGAAAACAACAATTGCAACAACAATTCATGTAGAACAATGGCGAGGATTCGATCTTAAATACTTCGATTAGAAGTTTTCCGCGCGAGGGTGTCGATTTTATGGATGCCTCGCGGACGTAAATCCTTCAACGACCACGACATATCGATCGGTACTTTATCTCGTACAAGGAAACGACTTCAAATCACGGTGCGAAGGATCGCGAGACTCGCTCGTGATTCCGTTTCGTTTTCACATAAAGTTTTCACACCCTCGTTGAAGTCGATTCCCCGATTTGACGTTAACATCGCTCGTGTAGGTATATGGCTCACACGATTTTAACGACGCGTGTTAAAATAGACACACGCTATTTTACATTCTGAATACCGTCATACGACTTTGATCGAGAGTGCATAAAATAAGATACAAATCCATAAAAAATAACAGTGGAAGCCCGGTTATCTGTCACAAACAACATGTAGTTGCATAATTCAAATCAAATTCGCGAAAGTAAATGTTTGAACGAGATTTATGCAAAGGACAAATTTTCGTAAAGACGCTTTAAGCTTGATAAAACTGCGAAAGCAATGAAAGTATATAATAAACAATATAAATAAAATTTGAAGAAAATTAAACATTAATTAATAATTAACTTCATTGTATTAAAGTTTCTTTACTTGACTAATAATAAATAAGCGCGTTGCTTTTATGGTTTTTCATTTGCAATATAAAAGTAATCAAACTGTCGTTTGGAGCATTGTTATTATCATGCGATATATATTTTTCGACGAAATATGAAACAGTCGTCATTATTCGTGAATAAACTGTATATTGTTGCTTGCTTCATTTTGTTTCATCGCAATTATATTTTTATTGAAAGACTTCATGAGATAATTAGTTAATAATTGTAGTCATTTCAAGGACAATTTGTTAATCTCTGGAAAAAAATTCATTAGAAGTTTATATTATAAACTGAAAATCGTTATTAACTCAAAAGAACATGTTTTAAACTTCTAAAAAATAGAAAATTATGATTTAAGTAAAAATCTCTCTTAAGGACTTTCTCTCGACACAAGATCGATTTTACAACCAATAAAAAAAAATTGCAGGTTCTTGTGGGTCAAAGTGAACGCGGTAAACATTAGAATGAGGACCATAAGTGACCGAATATATGGCAGCAGAGAGGTTCACTTTTATTTCGCTCTTACGCTCTTACGCTGCCGCTATAAATCCGCCACTCTCGTCCATGAGGGGGTGAAGGGTCGAAAGAATGAGAAACAGACGGAGAGAAGAAGAGAAAAGATGAAGGGTATAGCTCGACGGCAGCGCGGAATTGCGGAATAATATAGCGGAGATGCGGGCGACGTGGTGCATCGAACGCGTCAGATTTAATTTCGGCTTTTTTTTTATATTCGACGTGACGCACACATCCGGAATTCAAATGAACTCGATATAACGCCGTTGCGCGATCCCACGGCCCCGCGCACAACCGTTGCTCTTTATTTTTCTCGTCTGAAATGCAGTCGAGATTCTTTTGCATTCGACTGCCGTTCGCGTTTGGCGCACCGCTGCGCCTTTCCTCGAGCGTTATGGCACTTTACTTGCGCTTTGACTTTTAAATGCATAAATTTTTATATTACCACTATAAAATTGATACATTTCCAATGGTTGACTTGGTGTATCTTGTTTTATATATATAACAGAAATAAGTCCCATTTCGCGAATTTAGTTTTGTAAAAAAATTAAAAGATAATGAAATTTTAGTCTCTCTCTCTCTTTCTTTCACACAACTTTTCAAACAAACTTTATTTCAACAGAATTTTAATTCAAATAAATGAGTAATTAACTAAAGACTCTCAACATTGAAATTGACAAGTAACAAGAAAAATAGGCTTTGAGAGTCAAACAAAGAATTTCAATTGAAAAATGATCTGTAAAGTTGAATATTAAGAAAAATCTGTAGAAAGAAACTATTAAAGCAGAGAAATAAACCTGTAGAATAAATTTGAGATTTGTTTCGTATGTAAGCCAGTATTATATCGCAATACATGGTGAATGAACCACGCGATTTACAAGCGTATAAAGTCCTTGGATGTATTTTGCATATGTAATTAAATTCGAATCAATAACGCGCGATTACCATAGATAGACAAACCGCTCGCGACCAAAGCCACATTTTCAATCTGTTACAAACATATAGGTATACAAAATAATCCAGAATTGTCACTCTTTTTATCGGTAAATTATTTAAACTTTCACAAATAATTTGTCAATCAATTTTTATCTCTTTTTATATAAAAAATTTTGTTGAACATTAAGATTTTGTAACAACTTTCAATATCAACAGTAATTTTC
Source organism: Temnothorax curvispinosus (assembly GCF_003070985.1). NCBI lineage: Eukaryota > Metazoa > Arthropoda > Insecta > Hymenoptera > Formicidae > Temnothorax > Temnothorax curvispinosus. Next base: position 578,209 of record NW_020221030.1, on the reverse strand, counting down.
TGCAGTTACGAGCAGAAAAAAATGCACGAAAGTCGAAAAAATATAGGCTATTTAATCTGAAATATATTCAGAAAAATAATTAGCGCAAGTCACGTTATCAATTTTGATAACTCTATTATTGGACACAAAATATATAATGTGTGTACGAATCCAATTTCCTGTAATTGTATTCGCGAATTAAATTTTATCTTTTAATTCCAACAAATTCCACTAAAAGTAATACATTTGACAATATCAAATTATTATATTATTATTTATACATTAATTTCACCGATTTAATCGGCCAATTACGATGATAACAATTTTATAGCAAATTTTTATCATAATATTTCAAATATTTGTAGATATATCTACAAAAATATTTCATTTATTTTAACATTTAAAATTTTTCGAATCCTTTCAATATTAATGTTGATGGGAAAATTTTTATGCACTATTATCTTTAAGCATGATCATTTTGCTTTTAACATTATGAATATCTAAAGTACAAAAGGTATTGGAAAAATAAAGATGATAGCAAAACATATTCAAAGAACTAAATATCTTTGTTCAATAAAATGATGAAGAAAAGATGAGGATTTAATATTACTGTAACGTCGTCTTTTAAGATGCTTTGTATCTCGATCGAAAGTTTAATATTTGAATTTGAAAGCCGTTTTACTTTCGGTATACACTACTTGCAAATAGCTGCACCACTCCGCTAAGCATAAACTCCAACGAAACTCCGAAGAAACTATAAGCGTTTGCCGGCGTAAGAGGAAAATCTCTTTGCGCAATTTACGATGGCTTACTAAATATTTTACGGACCAACATTTGTCTGCCGATCGTATGTCTGGTGACCCCGTATTTGTGTGTTTCGAAGTTTTTTCACAAAAAGTCCAACAATGCCGCACTACACTGCGCGCATGCACTTTTTCCTGAACTACATCCGTTTAAAATGAAAATTTATCGCAGAAATTTATTTAAAGTAAAATTTATCTATGCATTTTTCTGCTTTTGATTAAGTAACATGCTTACTTGCTTATGAATTGTATCTGAAAAGTTTGCCGAAACTGAAATTAGAATCTGTTATTTCCCTTATTTAACGCTGTTTAAGTTCTTTTTCTGTTTAACAATATTTTGTGTATTATTATTACGATTAGCAGATAAAAAATTTATCGAAATTTAAGAAAATGCACAAAGCGCGCAAAATTTCAGAATATAATTATAAAAGCGGCCCACTAGTACACAATAAAAATATTTGATTTGTGGTAAATTACGGCATTTAGAGGAGCTTTGAATTTCGATTTTGATCATGCATTTTTATGAAACAAGCGCGCCACCGTAATACTAGCAATTAGAGAAGCGAGACAATTGCGGCAACCGTGCGCCGTGCGTCAAAGCGTGTCACTGGGCGTGTCTGCATTCTTCTGCGTTTGATTAATCGACAAGTATTTAACCGGTGAATATTTATCATCTCTCATCCTCTCCCGTCAACGGTTTGCATTGTCGTCCAGTGCACTCGACGTCATCGTGCGATGTGCTTTCGTGCGTAATCCACTGCCGGCTGTATTAAACAGCATCGTCCTTAAACGAACGGACTTTATGTATGTACTTTGCGAAGATAGGGCGTGTTACATCGAAAGGGTATTTTATATAGAATAATTACACACTGAAAAAAAGGTTTGGTTATAATAACCTAAGGCTTGGTGAAATAGCTTCAACTAAAGGGTTTAGTGATTATGACGAAATATTTGGTTAATGTTAACAAATTTGGTTAATGTTAACAAATTCGGTTAACATTAACCAAATATTTCGTCATAATCACTAAACCCTTTAGTTGAAGCTATTTCACCAAGCCTTAGGTTATTCTAACCAAACTTTTTTTCAGTGCAGAGGGTTTTGGTAGAAACATGCTAGAAACACGCATTTCAGAAAATACTTTCATTAACGTGTTGCTATTAATAAAACACTTAACTCGTGTCCCAACATTTATATTTGTAATTTTTTATCTATATATTGTAATAATGTTAAAAAGGATATTTATATATATGTGATGTAATGGTTTGAAGTAGTTTGAAGTAAATAAAGAAAGAAATAAATTGCTATCTCGTGAGCAAAAAATAATTTAATTTCACAATGTCATTTTTCCACCTTATATTATATTTTAATTTTTTTCTTTAATTACTTTTTTTAATTACTTCATAAAATGAAGTAGAGAAATGTATAATAACAATAGCAATACATGTAAATTTTTTTCTACTTTTATAAGTTGATGTAGAAATATAAATCATAAAATTCCAAAACAACTTCGTCGATCATAACGTTGTGAAAAGCGCGATTTTTTAAGCACTTGAGAAAAAAAGATTAAATGTACGTACTTACTCTAGTTATGCCACAATGAAATATGCATCCTCTTCAAAAACCGGCGTGCACATTTACGTAATCGTAGATATTTCATGCATACGTTCTTTCGAGCGTATTGAATTTTGCACAGAATTTCATATTGCGCTGTGCATCTAAATTCTGTTTCACGTGCACATCAATCCTGAAAGCACGTAACAATAACGAACAATTTTATGCTCTTTTCAAAGACAATTACTAATTATTTTGTACCATACAGTTATTTCTGATTTCAAATTTCTATTAATATAAATTTGAAATATAAAATACTTTGTTATTCATTTCAATTTATAAACATGCAAATATAATTCAGACGAGATTTATGAAAAAATAATTAAATATTTCTATGTCAATATATTAAAAACAAAGCTTCCTCTATGAGGAAGCAAAATTAGTCTTTAGAACTTTCTTAAAAAAGAAAAATTATATTTTGTACAATAATATGATTATTGAGGCAATTGTGATATAAACTTTAATCCAACGCAATTATTGAGCCGTCTGTTGAACTCAATTTAATATCTTGTCATCTATTTGGTATCGGGATAGAGTATTCCTTAAGCGCGCTTGCTTGTGCTTCCAAACTGTTTATTTAATAACTCACAATTGCTTTACATATACAGCTTTGAAGTGAGAGCGCCTCGTCTGAACACGATTAATTCTCGATTCATAATTTACAGCGGTGATGTAAGTGCGAAGGGATCTTATCGTATTAGTCAAGTCTTAACCATTATCGAAGTATGGCTTTATATATAAACAGCTATACAACTTACGGCTAGTTAATATCGTTTCTTTACGACTGCAGGTTCGAGCAACATGCCAGGTCTGTATCGCTTCATGTTCGATGCATATTATTTACATGGCTCAAACATGGTTGAAAACAAACATTGGTCACAAATGATTTTTATCGTGCACAATATTTCATACATCCGATCGTGTTCCTCGTTCAATATGTAAATAGTCGACCGTACCAAAGTTAAATATAATTTATATTTTCAATGTACATATTTGATCTAATTAATAATTTCTCTTCAGTTCCAATATAAATAATTGCATACAGTAACAGTTTGATCAATAACAAGTGATAAAATATTATTTACATAAATGACGGCACAATAATATTCAAAATACTACTTCTTATTGTTTAGTTCTGAAAAGTACAACAAATTTAACACACTTTCCGTTTTTACTCCAAATTTAAATAATAATTTTAAACTTTAACATGGATACAATTTTATAACACACGCAATATTTTGTGTATTTTAATGTTTTACAAACAATTTGGCAAACAAAAGAAGACACGGGAATAATATTGCAATGTATTTTTACGTCACTTTTACACACTCTTGAAATTTCCGTTTAAAAAGATAATTATTCTCAAGTATGTACCTGCGATTTGACGATACCTAACGTTCGACGTATTGAAATACTGAAATATGAGCCGTTATTTCGAAATATGATTCACTCGATTACGTTTATGTCACGCAATTCGAATTAGAAACGAGTTCTAGAGCATTTATCGGAATAATCGTGTTGTAAAGACGCGAAGATGTGCGTCATAGAAGATACGAGAATGGATCTCGGGGTCTCGATGGCGAATCTTCATCGCGACCCCGTTTTAATTCTATCGTAAAGTTTCCGAGACGCGAAACCTGGTCTCTATTATTACACGGAACATGCTGCTTACGAAGATTGCGCGTTTCGGGTGTAGTACAACTTCCGTTGATATGCCCGATGCATCCGTTCTCAATAGCTGGCCCATATGACGCTGGTACGTACGTACGAAAACTTGGCCAACGTCTACTTCTGCGCCAACATAATTGAGAACTTGAAATTTTAGTGCCACGCGATAAACGAGATCAGACCGAACAGAAATGCATTTTGCAAATTTACTCGTATTCAGTCTATCAAAGTCGTTCGTTTGTCGATATTTGTTTTATGAAAATATTGATTAAGGAGCTACGAGGCTTCAAGAATGACTTGCCCGAATGACTTGCCCGAATGACTGAAATAATAGAAAGTTATAATTTTGAGAATTAGAATACCAAAGATTATATTAATTGTGATAAGAATAGAAACATAATTCAACTAAAGCTGATACTAACATGTTTTATAATAATAATATAAATCGATATACTATACATTTAATTTTAATATATTAGTTAATTTAACAATTTTAACTATTTTCAAATTTTACTAAGCTTTTGCTTAAAAGCTTATTAAGATTTATTAATTATAAAATTTATATCTGATCTTAACAAACGGCTATGAAAATTTTTATTTGTTTGAATTTTTTTTTTAATTCTTTTAAACAGTTAGAAGCTATATTTTGTACGCCACGTGCATGCCTCCCTTTTACACAGTTCTAATAAATGCACCGAAAAAAAGAAGTGTTAAATCAAGGCTTATATTCTTAGGATAAACTCGGGTAAGATGGCCATACCGGAGAGATGGCCAACCCATGTTCATTCGATGTTTCATGGCGAGCTAGATTGAAAGAACATAAGTTGGCCATCTTTCCTGTATGGCCATCTTACCCGAGTTTACCCTATAAGCAAGAATCTATGATCTTCTTATAAGAATTTCAACTTTTTTTTTATTAAACTATATAAATACCTTCCATTCAAACAAGTTTTCTTCGTTTATATCTCATATCGCAATTTATATCTCATTTCAAGATTATAGATTCTTGCTCTTATATACAAGAATATAAATCTTGATTTAACACTTCGTTTTTTTTTCTGTGTGTGATACGTTTTAATCGACTCTTCAATTTAGCGCTTTCGAATCTACACTGAGGAAAACTTGATTCTACAACTGAAATTTGCCTCGCGAGAGACTGTTCGAGAGAATGCAATTGGCACAGATCGGGTTACGAAGCCACAGGAAGAATGTCCAATTGCAGTTGGTCAAAAAGTGACCCGAATCGGCCAAGCCCGATGCATTGGCGCAAGCTTGACGATCGTCGGACCGCGCGGCGCGCCGTCCAAACTTCGTCAGCCGGTCGGATTTTTTTTTATACGCGCCACAGAAGTGGAGCATGCGGGATAAAAACCGGGCATGCAGCCACCGGAACTGCAAGATTTATCACGAACGCGACTGCGCGCACACGCACAGTCCGCTCTCGAGAGCTGTGCAAACGCTGAATTTTTCGCGATTGAGCTGTCCGCATAGCTTCGGAAAGTTTTCTCCACCAATTTCTGTAAGAGTCTTTTATGCCATCCGCGCCATATTTTGTTTCTTTTTTCTTTATAATGACTTTTGCGAATTGAATAGCTGACACATATATCTGTGTCGTAGTCTACAGCTGCCATTGCCAGATAGAGCATTTCGTAGAGTATAGTTTTCATCATCACTATAAGTCTTGCACCGCGCGAAATGCAGCATATTGCGAAACTCAAGAGCAGAAAATTTCTCTCAAATAAAAAATTGGAACTTCATATTAATAAAAATAAATCTTTTCCTTATTTTTAATACATTAATGTATAATGCAATGTGTATCACATTTTAGAGATAATATAACTTCTATAATTTGTCATTGATATAACTATTTGATTAATTAATTTTCCAATTAATTTCCAACTGCCCGTCAAATGCCGAATCAATTTTCATAACCACTCGTAAATAATTAATTGACAACTTACAAGTAAAATTACATCAATTACATTATTCAAATTTAATCACATTGATAACGAACATAAAATGATCAGAGTAATAAATCTTTGAGAGCGATTTTGATACAACTTCATCAATATAAAAAATGCACATTTTGATCCTCAAGCTGCAAATGTGATCGTTCCAAGTTTCGAAATGTGCGCTAATATTGTTTAAAACAACTTCGTGCGTTAGTCCGATGAACTTTTTTTCATTGCAATTCGCCCAGAGAAATGAACAGACCGAAAGAACATAAAAGAGAAAAGGGAAGAGATCGGCCATTGATCACGAAATTCGTTTTACTATAAACCGACGAACTGCGAAATAGCTGAAATTTCCTTGATCCAAATTGGCTCGCAAGCTCCGTCTCTTTTTCTGCACTCTTAGCCATTTTTCTTTCATCTTTGGAGTTATGTGTTAAGCGGATATATTGCGGTATGATGTGTGATCGATTTAAGTACAAAGCAAACTCATCCTCATCGTGGTACTGTAAATGTGAATAAACTTCTCCAGTTTCGAAACTTTTTCAATTAAAGCGCATTCCTTACGGATAACAGGAATATTTAATCTGACTTTCTGATGAGAAATAATCTGTCGAGTTTTTTTTTCCAAGTTTAAATTAAGCTTTTTTGACAAATAGTTCAAATTTTTGTTACAACTAATCTCAGACCGTTCAAATAATACCACGTATTAAAATACATTTAATGCAATTAAAATTACAATTTGTATGTTACATGTGTTGCATTAAATATTAAACGTTATAATGCAATGTTGGTTCAATTTGACGGACGTTTTATCCTCACCATTCACTACAAAATACGTTAATTTTCCAATGGTAATTTTTTTCAACCGTCTGCGACTGTCTCTGTTCAATAGCACGACAGATATTTCTTTTTCCGTAAGATATTAAATATTTCTCAGCTGATTAATATTCCACGAAACGGCAACGGCAAGAATCAAGAATAATTTTCATATATTTTTCATCTATCGTAGAATGTGATCCTGTCGGAGATATATTCGCATGCTAAATGTTCCTTTCGACATATTAAGACTTTTCAGACAAGCTTCTCACTCTCCTTGATCTTTCCGTCATCTGTGGCACAGACGTCGCACGCGTGTAGTCATATGTGAAATTTATTTTATACGTATTATACAAACGGCTATCATACGACAGTGTTAGGCACGATTGGTACGTTCGGCTGATATCGTGGCAGTGTGTGAAACGATGGTTGATAAGGATGATATAGGGCCCAGAGCGTTACCGGTGATAAGAGAGGATCGGCTGCGACTCGTATCAGGATTCCTCGTCACGAAACGATTAATCCTTACAACGATGCCCTATAAAGTAATTTTATCGAGTAATTAGATCTTAGAAAATCTGACAAGATCGGCATTATATCCAGCTAGTAGCTTGGCCTACGATTAATGAAGTTATTTACATGGCATATCTCCGTCCAAGTGTTTTCGAGTCAATCCAAAATACAAGTCGTATAAAAAACAAAAATTTGAATAATATTCGATAAGGCAAAAAAATCCACTTGAAATATCAGTTTTATCTTAAAAAAAAAATAAATAAATAAATATTCCCAAAGAACTAAAAAAATAAAGTATTGCATTTCTTTACAAATCTCGTAAATTTCATACACGTTTTAAAATGTTATAAAACATAATAATTTTATAATATTTTGCGATATAAAGCTGAGTTATAATAATTATTAAACTTTAAGCTAGTTTTTATTTATTAAAATAACAAATTTCAAAGTAATACATTCTTTTTCAAAATATAGCACGAGCATTTCTCATCAAAAATTTATGTTTGACTTTCGATTTCACAAATTTATGACCAATAATTTTAATATCTTCAGCTCTATTTCACATTTCGAATAAATTGTGTTTCAAGAATTTCAATATTTCGATGAAATTTGATTTATATAATAAAACTCAATGTTAACCCTCAGGGTACGATCTGGGTTAGCGTAACCCGAGCCGAATTTTGAAAGTAGCGCTATTTTAAAGGAAGTGAATGGTGGGGGTCCGTACCGGAGGGGGAAAAATCTTTGAGGTAGCTACTATGTAAGCGCCAAGGGGCAGCGTCAGTCTACGCTTGGTGCTCAAGATAAACGAATTTGAAAATTGAACTCGGGTAGTCTACACCCAGCTGGTACGGAACGTTACAAAATCCGTGTTTTTCAAACAAAAAAAATTTGTGTTTTTTGAGTATTTGCTGCAGTAGAGTATTCTGGTATGTATAATTTACTATTTTTTATATACTTTTGTGCATTCTAACCTCAAAATGATGCTCTGTAGCATACCAGCATAACGTATCCGTGCATGCAATTTTTGTTATTTATTTATATTATACTAATCAACAACATCCAAAAGAACTATTTTTACTTTAAGATATTTTTTTTTGCGTTATTACGATAAATTAAGCAAGTAACGTTATATCGCTATCGCAAAAAAACGGGTATTTTCATAGTTAAAAAAAAATATACTTTTTGGAATGGATCAAAAAACGAATTCAGCCATTTCAAAGAACAACTTTTTAGCTTTCAAACGCGACTTAAAAAATGTCGATATCTTTTTTTTTCATAAAGTTATGCAATTTAAAAGAAAAAATGAATTTTTATGAAAATTTTTTGAGAATGGTTTACATTTTCAAATGTATCTTTGTTTAAACAAATAAGGTAATAAATCTACCAACGCCATTGTATTTTTGAGAAAATTTCCGATCCAAAGAAAAAAAAATTTGTTTCAATTGATAAATTACAGCCCGATATACAGTCAATCAAAGTCGCCGGGTTAGGCTAACCCATGTTCGTACGGAACGTAACTTTTTTATAGATCGTACCCTGAGGGTTAAAAATGACGAGATTTTAACTGGAATTTAATTCATGATGTGAGACCTTAATATTCTGTCGAGATACGATATTTATTTAATGGCAGTAATAAGTTCGACAGAATTTCTCTCCGTGCGATATCTCAAAATCGGTGAAAAGTTATATCTGACGTGTTGTTATATTTCGATATTACTTTTCGGATTCGCAGACAAGTCTAATAAATCTATCGCCCAACGGGCTCTGAAGTTAATGAATAAGAGGAAGTACCGATCGTGCCTAATAATATTAGCGGGACATATCTGTATTGAAGCTCTCCGTTCCTCGCACGTTGCTCGTAACCTTACCTCACGTATTAGATAAGATTTACGAATTACAGCGGCTCAAGATGGCTATACTTTCGCCACTTCGTAAATCTTCGATCGACCTCATTAGTGTCTCCACCGTCTCTCGGCAAAATATTTTTAATAAGATAACAAGAAGGAACGCCATATTTACATATAAAAATATATCTTATCGTGATTGATCGATGGGATCTATGTATAATATACATGTACATATTATATGAATATAGATAAAACTTCTCTTAACGTACGCCGTGATTCGTTTGATACGTTTCCACACATCACAATTTTCTTAGTAATCCGATGTAATTACGAAGTAATGTATGTAATACCACAGAAGTGGAATGGTCCAATTTGGAGAACGTCCAATACATTATTCACTCCTTAATTTTGCTACATACTTTTAAGCTGCAGTCTTTTTGTTAAAACGTGGCATTCACGTGGATATCAGCTTTATCAGAAAATTTAAAAGCAAACTATAAAGTATTCGGTATATTTTTTATATATGTAGAATAAAATTATAAAAAATCTATAATAATTACAAAATGACATATAAAATACACTTCTTAAACGATCAAAATAATTAGTTTCGTTTATATAATTGCTGTTGATAAAAAAATTCTATAATTGCATTACAAAAGTCTTGTAATGTGTTCTTAAGGACCAATTAATTCAAGAATTAATTAGTTCAATGTTTCCATTGACTTGTTAAGATTCTAAGAACTTAAAATCATAGATTGTACCCTATTGAAATTGTAATTTCGATAACAACTTTCAGAAATAATTATTATAGATTAATTTATACATCGTCTGTGGCAGCATTATCCTTATATAAAACGAGTCGATTATTTACTTATATCCGCGCCATCTTTGGACACGCTGCCGTTCTTATTAAACGCGCTTTGCAGAAAAGAATGGATTTCTTGAATGCAATTAAATATTCCGCAAATAAACAAGATGCTACACCGCCAATCTATTTGTGTGGAAAATTGCCTGACTTTCCGTTAACTAGGTCGAGCGTTCGGTTGCTCTTAGCAAACAAGCAGCGAATCCTTGTTGGCACTTACGTCAATACGTACCGCGAATATTGGATAGTCTGCTTTGAATAGTAGAGAAATACGCCATTGCCGGAAGGGCAACTAACGGGGGGGAAAAAAAAGAAAAGAGGACTTTCTCGACGTATACTTCCTCGACAAGAAGCATCTTTCTCGGCTACGTCCAAATTGGACCCATCCTCTTCTATATTCCGTACATGGTGTCCTGAACGCGCTGCATGCGAAAATACTTTTCTTTTCAAAATGCGAGTACTATACAAATGTGTACTTATTACGCGATATACTCACGCTTGCGGAAAATTAGCGAAATATCTGTTTTGATATTTACGCTTTATTTTTGTCTGCGTTACTCATTGCAATTTAATTGTAAAAAAATTCGGAATAGACATTTGAGATCTTGAATTAAGCTGTTAAGAAATGAAAGCGAAAGGAACTTGATGTATCTGTTCATAAACAGTTTCTCATTTAAAAATACAGAAACTGTATTTATATTTTCATTAATTCGTTATAAATGTCAATTGTATAGCGCTTTTTAATTTAACGTATTACTTAGACAATTAAACTCCACCAACAAAGACAAATCACGGCGCATAGTAAAAAGATCACGTGGTTGTCACGTGTATTGTCAAAACTAATAGACACATATCGCTTCGTGATATAACATAATAAAAATTATGTATCGTTATAAAAGAATATAATTAGTCTGATTTTTCGAACATGTTTAAGCGGCAATTAATATAATTATCTGATAACGTGTCAATACTAAATCAAATATGTTAAAATTATAAACTCGATCAAGTGATTTACCTTCTTTATCATAATTTTTTACAAATCATCTCACCTACGTCAAATATGAATTGAATCTCATATATCATGTACCTTCAGGACACCCTGTACAATTGTATCAGTCCAAATATCTCTTCGGGGTCGTTTTTCGGATTCCATCTATTACCTGAAAGTTATAACAAGGTTGCCCTATTAAGTTTATTCGGTCGGGTCATGTAGACTGTTCGTTAGTCTCGCTTGCGTTTCTTCACATATAATTCGTTCGGCTCCTGTTTCATGCTCCTTTCCATCCTCTTTCGCTTCGCTCTGACGCGATGTGGTGTAGCGAATGGCGCACAAATAATTCACGGTAGTATATTTTGAGTATAAAAGCACTTCTGAGCCGGGAGTTTCAGAAAATGAAATTGCAAGATGGAATAACAGAGAGGGAGAGAAAGAGATGGAGGGAGGGAAGAGGAAAGAAAGGCAAAAGAAGAGAATGACGCAAAGAAATATATCTTTTGTTATTTCGCATACTCGGACGCATCGCGTCCTCAATTATTGATTGACGTATGATGACTAAATCTGCATAAATCGATAATCGTGTCTCCATCTGCTTTTGACATTTGAATCGCAAAAGAATTCTTTAGTTCTCGAGAAGCAATCACGCGAGTCATAATGTCAAAAAAATCAAAAAATGTTAGTTAATCAGATAATTAATCCTTTGTCATGTAACTTTTTCGGAGAAAGAATATTTTATTTTAGAATTTAATATTTGAAAAATTTGGTATTGATATAAAAAAAGTGAATATTAATATGAGAAATTTATCAGGAAGCGAAAACGAGAATATGACTTTTTGGTTTTTTATAAAAAAATTTGACAAATTGAAATATCTCTATTAAACTTATTTTATACATCTTAAAATTTTTTGAGATTTATATATTTTTAAATATGTGCATATTGTTTTAAAACAATTATTTCATTTTACAATTCACAAAAATATAATTGAAATTAGAAAAATATATTTCAATCTTATACAAAATTTTATAAACACATGATGTATAATAAGTGATAAATTTAACATAAAAATTTTAATGTTTACTGTTTTTAACGTTCTGTATAAATTTTCATAGTCAATAAAACATACTTGAATTTTCTCGCTTGATTCTCGAAAATTAAAGAGCAAACGAAGCATGTAATATGATCGTTTGAAGCGAATTAGATAATTTAATTAGTGGAGAATGGTGGTTTGTTGTTTGCCGTTAATTATTTTCTATGTCATATTTTACTGTGTAAAGTTCTTTTCTCCGTGGAGTCTACCTCTGCAATGGCAAAACGTGCCGAGTTTTCTGTCGCGATATTTGCTGATACTCTGCACTGTCTTACTTTGTCGCGCCTTTCCTTTTCTGAAATAACGCTTACAGTAAAAACTAGTGTGATGTATATAGGAAAAACCTCTCTGTGTGGTGAATGTTTTCTCGAAAGAGGAAAGTATTCTATCTATACTAAATATATAAAAGTACTTCAAATTAATTGTCGATCATGTTATTCCAAGCTCACAAATTAAAAACATAATAAATTCTAATATATTGTGTGAATAATATATATATATATATATATATATATATATATATATATATATATATATATGTATAATACGTATTAAGGAGGTTCTACAGATAATGGATGTATCTGAAAATTGGAAAAAACTTTATGGACGTATAAATTGAGATGCGAGAAAAGTGCTCGAAAAATTTTAGCATCGGTTACCGTGTAAAAATTTGCAAAAATGAATTTTGAAATCACAGTTTTTAACATAAGCTACATACGGCAGAGGGGCTCTTGGAGACAGGAAACGAGATATTAATTATATAAAGACGACCTACCAGAGATTAAAAAAACGGAGCTCTTATAGATCTTAATCTAACCTTTTCAGAAATATCGAGAAAAACAAGGGTTATCGCGTAAAATTTTGTGATATTGGCTATTGAAACAGGCCATATCACAGTTCACGTAGCGTGCTTCGAATAACAAGGGAGATTTGGCAATGTCGCAGCGACTGCACCCGCGCGAAAAGTGTACAGCCAGTACAGCACCACAGTATGACAGCACCTCAAACTTAAGCACCTAACGTTTACGAGCGCTTACGGAGAAGTACTCGCTCTAGAATTATGTGAAATTGTGAAATAACCACGGTCATATGAGCAGAACTGTCAAGTTCGCGACGTTACCACATTTTCTTCCATTATAAGCCGCCAGAGTCAAAGGAGCACTTACACGATATTTTTAATTATTCCTCGCTTCGACTAATATGGGTATGATATAAGCTCTAACGTCATCAAAATTCACGAAAATATTTTATGAATACTTAGAATCGATGAATTTGAAGATTTTCTCTTCATCTCTCAACTGACTAGAGAGTACCTGTAGAACCTCCTTAAATAGTAAAAATATAAAAAAAAATAAATTTACATTACTTAAGAATATTACTTAAGAAAGTTTACGTACCATAATTTGTTAAAAATTTTTCAACATTGTATTTTGTAATAATCGAACTTATAATAAAAAACATGAATTATTACATTTTTAATAATGGATAGCTGTATTGCGCGTTTAAAATATCGTAAAGAAATTTATCTCACCGGTATGACGTCACAGCTCTCGCGGAAATAAAAATTCGCTTCGAAAGAAGAGCATTTTCTTCTCGGAGATAAAGTTCTGGAGCAGCGTATACTGTGCAACCTGCCATTGGCTTCACCATCACAGTACCCATCTCGTCTTATCGACACGCGGATATTCTTCACCATCAGACGGCGATGAGCAAAGGACGTGTTGAAAGTCTTCGCGCGAAGAGTTTTTCTCGACTTATCTCAACGAAAGTAAATTAATAATCTGTACACTAGTGGCCCACTTTAGTAAATTTTTGTCTCGATGAAGAATCTTCTATCCCGCCATCTTCTCCGAGATCTCCTCGAGAGTGCCTGTCTGTTGTTTCAACTCACGTTTCAGGATCACGTTAAGTCACTACGAGATTTCAATTTCCCAAGCTCCTCGAAATTACGTACTCCGGATCACGAAAACACGCGTCTTGCGCCCGCGCCACTAACATCGCAACGCGAAAAATCGTATGATTACTGTTCGGTATTATCGAAACAAGTTCGAATCACGCGATGCATTCTTACGTGCATCGGCTCGCCGTCGGTTGATGTAATGATCAGTGAACGCGATGAAGAATATACAATCATTGCACCGAACTGCAACTCGTTGCATCCGGCCTGTCCACGCCCGTCGCGATGTTTCATGCCCTGCGAATGCATCCGGATTGAGAATTCAGAAGTTATTGGAGTAATCTGTAACAGAAGGGTAGATTTGCGTTTCTTATTATTAATTGACAAACGTCAAAAATAGCAAAATTAAAGAAATCAAGTAATGAATATAATTTATATTGCTCAGTCAATTGAATATTGCGTATTTAATAAATGCGTATTTAATTGCGTGATTTTTTATATGCGCGATAATTGCGTATTTAATAAATGCATATTGTTCTTTCCGAGATAACTTAAGCAAATAAAAATAATTGTAATAATAATAAAATTTATTATATTATGGTAATAATAAAATTTATTATAATAAGCTACTCACAAACAAACGATGCAGTTATTATAACATAATTAAATATGTAATATTATAATATTACCTACATTTTCTTTTACGAGTAGATTCTTTGACTAATTTAAAGCTAATGTTTTTTGAATAAATTAATAACATAAATAAAAAAAAATACTGTATAATTCCTTGCTCTCATTTGTAAATTACACTAGAAAAATTACAAAGAGATTGTCAAAATACATCTGAGCATCACACAATTTGTTTACACTTTTGTAGAATCATGCAAATGTTATAATATTACTAAATATCCAAAAAATATCACACATATCTCTTTATCAGTTTCATAACAAATTCTTTAATAAATGGCAATCAGTTTTATCTTAGCAAGATTTATTTAGCTTCCTTTTTGACACTATTTTAATAATAAGGTTTAAATTAAAATTCCAACACTAACGATGTGAGGATAACATTACAAGAAAATTTTATTATGTATTTATAATGCTGAGACTAAATTCTCGCAACATTAATTTCAATAATTTACGAGACACAAGAGAATATCGTGATATTTTTGTTACAAAAAAAATTAAATTTAAAGTTTAATAGAAAACCTATGCATAAAAATAGATATGATAATACTCGAATGAGTTGCATGGTGTAGCTGTTAGAAGAAACACCATCTTACACAGTGTATCGCTTACTCCATCTTCGCCTATCTTTCGGTGCAATCATTTGCTTCCTATACCGGGTAAAAATCGTGTACTCCTAGCAAACGCTTTTGCGAGAGGGAAAAAAAACCTCGTATTACCATAGTCTGGCTCGGCACATTTGACTCACAGAAAAGGTTATTTCCCTTATCCGTTCCCTTTGCCGGAGATTCGGTCGCGAAAACCGCTGTTTACACGATCGATGGTAATGCCGGTGCGCGGGGATGTACGTATATATTCGCTCACATGGTGGATGCGAATTACGTATTAGGACGGTGAGAGGGTGGCGGCGGATGAGTGGCGCTGTATAGTTTAAGTACGTTTCATTTGAATATATTAATTATTCATTTTACATGCCGGCGCGGAAGCCGCGTATCGCGTTAATCCTTGCGCGATTACCGAGTATGTCGAGCACGATTTTGCGCCGATCACGATTCATCGCTTGCATTTATGCGTGATGAAATAATTTGCGCAGTGTCGATGGTAAACTGGTGTTCCAATTAATGACTTTGATTACTTATATTCACAATCATTTCCTTTTGAAGAAAAGCCCAATGGTATGCTATATATGATTGCACTGATTTTCGAAAACAATCGAAATTAGCAAAATTAGTTTGAGATGTAGGACAGACAAATACAAAATGGTGCGACAGTACATATTTTAATAAAACATTCGATCTACAAGTTATATTTTAAAGATTATTGTCGGAACAATGTTTGTTCAATACTTCGAAAAGTTTTTGGTCTTTTAAGGCATATTAAATAAATATTAAAACATTAATTATTAATTTTTCATCGTTCTTTATCTGTTAATCAGAGAAATTGCTTCATTTCACTTTCATAGTTTGATATTAGGATTAATATATTTTTAAAAAAGTATATATAAATTTCGAAATAAGTCTAGATTTCAAATTCCAGTGCAAAGTTACGAAAGATCTCATGCAATCTTGACATATTAATCATACGAACTTAATGATATTTGTATTGCAAATTGACTTTATCAACAAAAGTTTATTATAAAATTAAACCATACGTAAACAATTTGTTAATATAAGTTATTAAACAATATATTAAATATATTTTATATAAAGTATTATTGATGCTATATCATTTTCATATACAAATTGATATAAATATTATAAATGAATTACAAGATTTTAAGAGATAGATGAGGCATATACATAGCTTTTGAACAAAATTATGCTCACGCTATTAATACTTCACGCACAATATGCATGTACACATAATATTGGTCAACGTTATTAACATTTGTGATTTATGGTATAGTAATCTATCACAGTCATTGTATATTAATTTCAATTGATAGTTAATAAATACGCATCGAGAGCATGCAGAGATACATGCAGAGATACAGCCTCTATTATTCTATACTGTAATCCGATAATTATGTCTGTAGTGTAGCGCTGTAGCAAACAAGTAGGTCATCAATATCAGTATGTCATCGCAAGCCGGTTATGGATCACTTTAAGGCGATGTACGATGATATCAACGAATTTAGTTATTGCGAAATTCCTCTATTTATATATAGTTTTATTTGCATAATATTTCTTTAATCAAATCGTACCTATAGTTTTTCTATACATCAATTTCGCGCAAACTATTTTTCAATAAAGAATATATACATATATGCAATGCACATAATGATTGATACGTAAATTATGTAAATTTTAATATGGAAATAGAATACATCTGTATAAAACTAGTTACGCGAATTATTGAATCTATAAAAAATACAATAATGTAATTTCATTTAAACGTATTATTTTATTAGTACAATTTTCCGATTCATGCAAATGCCAAATAATTTTAAATACCTATAACTTGCCGGAATGGAGAGACGAACACACACCGATTAATACAATTTCATTTTTCAGTTTAAATTTCACGATTTAAATTTCAGTTAATATTCGCCTTCATTCAAATATTATTAAATACGACATTATTATATTACGGTGAAGAGCGAGAGGATTTACTTTTTTTTTATACGGAAGGTAATTCGAGATCGAATAGGTTAATAAGCTCTTATACAAGCAATTTCAGTCTTCCATTCTTCGCGGTTCATCGACGCGTGTCACTCCCGTTATTCCACATCGCCGAAGATCGCTCGCAAAATAAGTTGCTCATACCTATCCGCAATATCCGCGCGAGCGGAAACCATTTTTTTGCACGCCACCGCACCGCGCTGGCTGAAAATATTAATATTTCCGCGAACACAAACACACACATCACCTCTCCATGTCGGGGAAAATAATACTGATGGGACAAAAATAAATTCCGATTAGCTGTGTTGCTGGCACGGGAGGGAAAAAGGCGGCGCGCGGTACCACGCGGAAATGCCGATCGCTGCGACAGATAGGGCAAACGGCTCGCGGTCCGCAGTGTATAATAGATATTTAAATCCTGCGGTTCGCGAAAGCCGAAGCGTTGTGGCTCGCAGTGCTGTTGAATATCGATATTATTTCGTTTTGCGTCAGCGTGAGCGCGAACGGAAATAGGAATGAGATTATTGGTGACAATGTTACACGGGCCGCGCCCTACAAACCATAATATACCTTTTAATAACTTGTTCTCTAACAAATTGTTATAAATGTGATTATATAACGAATGCGATTATATAACAAATAATTATGTTAAGTTAAATTATTAAATAAGTTTTAGGAAGTTACGTTTCGAAAGCGCATTGATAGTGAACTATTGTTTTCCAATAAAGTTCCTGTGGATTATATTTTAATAAATATGTTGCTGCAAATACCTTAATTACATTAAGGTGAAAAAATTTACATTACGCTTGTAATTTGTTCATAAAACCAATCGCCTAATTTCTACAATCTACTAATATTTTTACTCTAAAACGGAGTTATAATTTCTTGATTTTTTTAAAGTGCGCAATAAAATATTTCGATGAGCAAGAAGTTGAGTTAATTTCGTCAGATTTCTACGATATAAAAATTGGGTTTAAAATTTCTTAAAACATGTATGGGTTAAAAGGATTTTGAGAGATCTAGGACATTTGTACGTAACAAAATATATGTACATGTACATACATATATATGTAGAAATATGCACCAGCCAGACGCGTTACACATTCCACATCTGCAAAAATTGCAGCCGTTGCAGAGTTAAACGAGACGATAAACAAATATACAAAGTGGTTGCAGATGGTTACATCGTGAAATTGTGTTGAGTGTACATTGAACATGGTTTTATTGATAAAACCGTATAAAAAGAGAACACGAATGTGTATATAATAAAAAAAAGAAACTATAGATACTGGTTGTCGAAATTTTAGAGAATACTACTCTTTCGGTGGAAGAAAAGTTTGCGTAGCATTATTTTCATGATTATAAATCTATAAATAATAATTTTAATGCTTCAGATATTATCTGTAAATATTTCAGATATAGTTCTTATACAATTGTAACATTACGCTTTGTAATTTGTTCATAAAACCAATCGTTCTACAATTTACTAATATTTTTAATGTAAAATAGAGTTATAATTTATTGATATTCTTGATTTTTTAAATGTGAGCAATAAAATATTCCGAATGTAACTATAATAATTCAACACAAGTGTGCTACGTACGCATTATATATTAATAACAATATAATAATGTATAATATAATAATAACATATATTAATAATACCACAATTAATGTTTAATTTTAACAGCATTATGAAGCATCAACTATGCAATTAATATATAAGTAGTTAAACCTCGTCTACAATACATGAGCGAATGTCAGAAATAGTTTCCTGTGAACGATAGTTTATAGTTATCTAACAATGTGAATAACGTACATACATACATACATACATATATAAGAGTTGACTTTTTTGCTTTTTAAGCGGGTACGCATTTGCAAAGCGCTCGACATTTTTTATCTTACTTCCGATTGACAGATAGTT
Organism: Temnothorax curvispinosus; assembly: GCF_003070985.1. Lineage (NCBI taxonomy): Eukaryota > Metazoa > Arthropoda > Insecta > Hymenoptera > Formicidae > Temnothorax > Temnothorax curvispinosus. The sequence goes on along the minus strand of NW_020221030.1, from coordinate 558,931 downwards.
GAAACAAATGTCGCAAAGGATTTGTCAGCGCGAGCACGATAAGCGTATCCAGTATCTGTGCATTTTTTTCCTCTTTTGATTCCCTTTCGAGTTTCAGATTCCTCTTTCCATCAAGCGAAACAATAGAATGATATGTCAACGAACTTCCATCAAATATAACTGAAATCCTACGTTTCAATTGCAAACAAGACTATTTTCTCTCAATTTTCAAAGATATATATATTTAAAGGTATTAATACTGACTCATGCATTAAATTGCAAAATATTAAAACGCTTTTCTATTCCATGCCCAATTCTATTGTGAGACGAAGACGTAATAGCATTTCCAAATATTTCCAAGTATTTGTAGAGTAATTCTAATAGTTTAATTCATATAACTGAGAACATTTTCTTTTTGTTTTTAAGAGTATAATCATAGTAAATTGGGAATCACATGATAATAAAAATAATGTATTCTTCTTATTTAATTTAACTGCTAATTGACAAATAATTCCATAATTTGCAACCTGTTTCCATAACATTTCGTTCATTGTGAGGTGCGATAGAAAATTAATTAAAGCCTAATTTTCTCCTTTTCGCTCTATAATTGCTCTATATCCATATTATATTTTTACCACCTAAGGGGGAGGGGCACCTCATATTTCTCTTTTTCCAAATCGTGCTCTCTTTCATGCATATACGCACGCTCTTAACGAATTCAATGAACACTTTACAGTTTTATTGATTCTCCTCGCTCGCAGTGCTTGAGCTATTTGGACTGCGGCCAAGCGTGGGCAAAAAGAATTCGCACGTTTGAATGTACACGAAAAGCCGAACGTGTTTGTTCGTTAAATGAACGATTAATTCGTTTATCCGCGAGCGCGCCGGTTAATTTGGAGTGCCGGAAACCTCCTGACAAATAACCTCCTAGCCGCTCTTTCTCTCATCCCTCGCGCCCAGTGAAATCGGTTAATCGCTCCGATAATCGATGAGCCGTAACCAACAATTAGACAATTATTATTGACAAACGATGTGCCGGGAGATAAATAGTAGTCTTTACAAATTCAAGAGGCACGAATGCCGCTGAAAGGGACGCGATTCGGGATAATAAATCGTTGAAAATTACAGGCCGACCAGTAGCTATTTGCTATATTATGGAATCATCATGGAATTCGAGCGTGTGAAAATATATCATGTATGATAATGACACAGCCACGCGACGCGCGCGAGCGTAATTTAAATCTTGTTGCGCGGAGAGCACAATACGCCGCATTGGCGGCCGTGGAATTTAATTAATTAATAATTTATATTATCTCAATCTTTTTCGTTAATGCGTATATGTTTGTAGATCTGAGTAATACAAATACAATTTTGTGTCATAGCTATTTTGCGGTATATGGAAACACTCGGGGGTATTTAGGTATGCGATAAGTCTGGAGTAAAAGACGAAGTGTGCAAAGAGAATTTCCATTTAGTTGATCGAATAAATACTTGAACCGTTTAAGTCAACAGGTGCATCAAAGGCTGTTGATTAACACCGAACTCTAACTCACGTTGTAAATTACATCAACAGGATGGAAATACGAAGTAGCAAGCTCAATAATTCGCTTGTTGATGGCTACAAGCATGCGAAGCGAAACGCAATTCGAATAAAATTCACCACATTAAAGCGCTGTTTTATTGATACTTCGTAGCACGATGCGATTCATTAATCACATGAGTCGATATTGAAGAATAGAAAATGGAACTTCAATCAAACGTAAATTAATTTCTGTTATCTTCATTAAAGTCCTCTTTCTGGTGGTCAGGAAAATTTCGGCGCTGAATCACCGGATCGATATAAAAGAAGATAATTTATTGCATAAAGTAAAAAATGTCTATTTAATTATTAAATACAGCGGCACCGGCTGACTTTTTAATTTAACGCGCTCTATAAAGAGCACTAATATTCGTCCAACGAATTTACCTATTCGACTACCAATTTAATAACTTTTTTTACTCACAATTTCATATACTTCTTAAATAATTATAAATTAATATTGTATGTTGTATATAATTAATTATGTAAACGTGTAAATGCAAATAAATTATTAAATTCGCTGCAAAGAAACAATTTTTCAGTTACGGAATGTATTCCAATTATCCTTGCATCTCATACGAATTTACAGCTTACTCATTTCGCGCAGAATTTTAATTGGAGAGTTTCATCCCAACCGCGTTGTTTAACAAGGGGATAAAAGTTACGTCGCCGCTGATTGTATACGGTTTCGGCAGAAATTACTCCTAAATACTTTTTTCCGTATAATTCGCGACATATACTGGAAGTAGACGTTTTAACCGATAAAGTTATCCAGCTGATAGCTTAAGCATAAGTCAGAATAGACACGTCGAAGGATTTAATGCTAAATCCGCTTTGTGCAGTTTGACGTGGGTAATTGGCAATTGTTCCGTGCTAACTGGCAGTTTTGTGTTGCGCTTTTATCGCAAAAATATAAAGAATAAACAATAACAATAATACAAATATTTCTTTTTTTAACCCTTTCGTTTTCAATATACGTATAGTCATGAGTATATTATATTTATATTAGCATCTGCAACTTTAATGTAATTTGCAATTTGGAAGTCTTTTTGAGTAATTGTCCAATTCTTAAATGTGTTTCGATTAAGTTATAACAAGAAATGCGACTTGAAATGCGAAGAAAAATAAACTGATTGATTAAAGATTAATAAAGATTAATTTCAATGCAATATATTCTTCTACTATTTCTTGTGTTTCCAGAGATAGCGTAAGTTACCAATAAAAGTAATTGCTATCAAATTCAAAAAATTATTTAAAAATGTGTGATCTAAAAAAAGCAAAAAATCCGAAAGATTCTTCATCAATCGTGTCAACTTTTTCCAGTTAAATCGCCATAACCACGAAAAATTAAAAAATCCCAAATTTTCTCTTAATGTATGCAGACTATATAATGAAGTTAACTAATAAAGCTTACAAAATATCTCTTATTTTTCAGGGAATAGCCCGCGAGAGATTCGGTGGCAGACGGACAATTAAAATTTATGAAATTTGCTTGAGAACCGGCCTGCGTCTCTCAAGATAAGGCAAGGCGTTGTGTAATTGGGTTAAACCGATGAATCACAGTCCTTAAGCTGTTTACATTCGAGATCTCGCCTCTTTCGGATATTGTTCTTGCCATAGCGCTGTGGTGGTAACGATAAAGACCTTGTCAGTCAGATACAAGATATGTGAAATAAAGTCAACTTGAAACATATGTTCTGTAACTTTTATTTCAAGTTGAATGAATTTGAGATAAGTAATTACATAAATTTCTCGAATATATCATAAATACAATATTTTATACAATAAAATATCCAGATAAAAAATAATTAAGCAGAAATAATTTTATTTTCAAATTTACTCGATTGTTACATAAAATGACAAAACTCACAAACGCAATTATTGAGTTTCAAATGGCTTCGTCATATCTTAATTAGCGATGCGGAATATATTTTCTAATAATGTAATACTTTTTGTAATAAAAAAAAAGAGAATGTCCGATAAAATTCCGGTGGGAAATGATAAGCATAAGCCAATAAAGAATCGTGTAAATAAATACCAATTTTGTAGGAATGCAGATATATCTGAAAAATGAGGCTGCCAATGTATCACGTTTGTACGGTGAAAATATTCAATATTGTAAATTTTTTTAATTAAATAGAAGTGAGGCGCCATATGGTATGTTTATGTTACGTGTGTGCATGACATACTCAACGAATGGCGTGGCATAACGTCATTTTCAAATTGCGAAATGTCATGCACAGATCCCATGTCATCGGATAATAGCGGACACTTGCCTTGCGATTTTATGCCTCAATTCGTTCTGCTTGGATGATGATATTTCATATGGAATAATAAGGTAACTTTTAGTTAAAAATATGCCTAATAGATTTTCAATATGTGTGAAAAACGATCACTTAAATAGTTATAAACATACACATGTTACATTAATGTTTCACATTGGTAAAACAATTATTCATCAATGGTTCATTAAAATTAAAATTAAGATGGTTTTATTAAAATCCAAAATTTTTTATTTTTAACATTATTTTACTATAAAGAATAAAAGATAAATTACTCCATAATGTGCTTTCTCATTTTTGCGCACACAAATCATATAATAATATTACTTAGTTGGTTGCTTTTCGACGTACTGATCGTTTCGAGGGAACTGGCTATCTGACTTAAACAAAATCGTATAGCAATCGCATCGCGCAATGATGCTCACATTGAATGAAATCGTAGATCTTTATCTTTCTAGCGCTTCTGGAAGAATTCCCAGCCCGCATCGAATTCTATTTGCGCGTTCTCCGACGAGAATATGGCGAACGTGCATACGTGACAACAATTCCACGACGACGACTCCATCCCGACGTCGGCATTAACCCCGCGCGGTTTGCAGATCGCGGTGCGTAACGCGGTGCGACGGGAAAGCCACGCGCGGCATCACGTCTCTCGTCATATGCACACACGGTGAATTACACACGACGTCAGACACACTTCGTGATAGTGAAGGATGTCACCGGATTTAATTCGGCGGTTTGTCGGTGCTCGAGCGATCGAAACCGTACCGGGAATGACAGAGACAGGGGCGCATCGTGGGTTAGCGGTCGGAACCCGGGGACGAGAGAGGGGTCGAGGTAGTTGCAAGCGGGGGGGCCGAAAAGGGGGAAGAGGAATACTCCTCTCTCTCTCTCGTTGTGTGTTGCCCCGGGTACAACAACGGTGTTTTGCGATGAGGGATGGACGGATGTGACGTCACGGGGAGCTCACGCCGTGATCTATGGCGGCTGATAATGAAAGCGCAGAGGTGAGATACCGCGGTGGAAACTATACCGTATAAGCTATAGTTTCCGCGGGACCCGTCACACGGCAATGCCGCAGCATTCAACCGACCCCCTCTTTCGCCGCCGCCACCACCACCCTCCCGTCACTTCGCCGCCGTTTCCTCCCGCAGCGCTCATCGCGAAATTATATCTTCACAATGGGGGATTCGACGCGGTGACGATAAAAGCTTGAATTATGAATATCGGTTAATTCACGTTACGCATTCGGGAACCGCGCGATATGGATGATCTGGCGCCGCAGCGTTACTTTATGATCGCGGTCGCGTGATTCCGTCGCTCGCTTCGATGGCGAACGCGCGAAAACTTGCAATTATCGCGGCGCGCAATGCCGCAAGCTCCATTCGTCGTTATCGCGCGATAACAGCTGGAGATCCGGCAATGCGCGCGGTGTGCCGATGTCGCGTGTAGTGGATGTATAAAGTTCATAACAAATAGTTTTGCAAAGTCCCGTAGCGCGGCATATTTTTGCAATAAAGAGAGTTGTAAATAAACTTTTCCTGAAACAATTGGTTGGTTGTGTGTACAATTTAAGATGCGCAGTCAAAGATCGACATCTCAGTTTCAGTTTGCTTAGATCGACCTTTTTCTTAAATAGAATCAACAGTTATATATACTTTTGAGTTATTTAAGTAGAATGTCTTTTAAGAAAATTTTTACATGCTCTGATTACCTATATGTATATTAATACAAATATATTTATTAATTGAACAATCTATTAATTATTTAAAGTATTTTAAAGTTTTAGATTTGAAATCTAATGGCTTTGTCTGTTAAATAAATCGTTTGTTAAAGTAGTTTATTAAGAATATATTATTATGTCTTGTATTATTTTTATATTACTTTATTAATCTAGACACAAAAAAGTCTAATCTAGTTATGTAAATTTAATTATATATTTAAATAGGCATTGAGTAATGGTAATTAATAAATAAAGTAATTTATCCAAGTTAAAATAATTTAAAATTACTTTATGTTAGCTTAATTTCTTTCTCTATTTTTTATGTACGCGCAGAAAAAAAACATAATCAAAATAATATAACGATATAATAACTATAAAAACATTACGATATAAAAACATTACTTTACTAATTACATGATTACTTGATATATTCTCGGAAAATTCTGACATAACAATTACACAACATATTAGTGAAGCGCCTACTGGATATTTAAAATTTATTTAACAATAATAAAGAAATAAATAAACAAACATAGTAGGTAGAAAATATTCCCTTAATATTTTCATGGAGTAGATGCAGCACTTATTATTTATAATAATTATATGTAAATTTTTAATTTTGTGAAAACCAGAGTTATATTATTTCTACGAAAAAACTTCAACACAAATTACAAATACAAATCTATTAATATTGGAGTAGATTAGAATTGATACGTTTGATTATTTCTTAACGCAGTAAATTAAATAAATAACTTCTTGGTTCTTTATAATTAAATTGGAATAGAGGTGAAAATAATTGCGAGACGGGTAATATGACGAGTGGACACTTCAGTCTGGAATTTAATTTTGAAATTGTTTGACACAGGAGGTAAAATCATCAATAATAAATGTCAGTTTAAATTATAAATTTTCACATTAATACAATCCAGAGTTCTTATACGTGATAAAATAGACGGAAAATTAGAATTACTCATCAAAATGTAAATTTTCGCGCGTGCAAATTTCATTCAAGTGGATCATTATATCTGACCTGTTTATTTTAACATCTTGGTTAAAGTCCGTTTTCAAAACATTTCACAATGACACGAAAATACAAATTAATGGCGTATTTTAAAGCAACTTTCCTAATTGGATTTACATAACTTTCGAAATAAACAGCCTACATGTTTTCTGTTGAAATTATATGAAGCAAAACATGCTTTTTTAATAGTGGGATTTCACAAAACATTTTACTTGTGAATTAAGCGAAAGCTGAAATGCGATTATTTAAGTTGGAAGAATGCTACATTGTTCTAACGATACTTTCCTAAAACATTATCAGAGTTCGATTTACTCTATAATATTTATCCCCTTTTTCATTAGCTAGTATCTCGTGTTCTTAGAGATGCACGATGCAAGAGAAAAAACCAATGAAACATTCGATTACTCTAACTTTCAATAACTTCTAGCAATCCCATTAAGTAATTTCATTAATATATTGGTCGAATATATTCGTTTTCAAAGTAACATTGGTATAAAAACTTAAAGTATTAATGTCGTTGATCTTTAATTGAGATTTTATAATTAATCAAAAAACTTTAGAAATGAAGAAGTAATCAAACACAACAAATAAAAACCAAAATACAATTACATATATATTAATTAGTACGCTATAAAATAGACATGCCTATAGCATAGAAAAGTAAATAAATATATTTAAATTTCTTTATTATTAATTTTCCTGTTTAATTTTGTTTTATATAAAAACTGGGTATGTGATATAATCAGGATAATGTTATATTTAAATATCACGTTCGTAATTTCTTTATAGAAAACTGTGCGATATATAAATAAAACGATACAAGTCTTGTGTCGTAAAGATGATCTCAAATATTAAAGCGATGCATATATCGCACCTCGAATATTTAAATCTTTATATGAACTCCAAAACTTTCAAAAGATAAAATTATCTCTTTCGTCATTCAACCGAATCTTTTTGAAACAGAATCTGTTTCTCAAGTTATTCAAAATAACGTTCGGTCGATTCTCTATCGCATATAAGGAGTTCGATATCGCTAGGAAGCCACGGTGATCCTTCTGCTCTTCTTTTCTTCTTGCAGAAGGATGTATATTTCGCGTTAACCCAGAAACTCGCTTGATACGAGCTTCTTATAAGTCGATGAGCTTCCTGAAAACTCATCTGAAACTCGGATTAGGCGGTTACACGAAAAAAAAATACCAGGAGTGTGAGGGTGAGGAAAAATAAAGCAGGTTGCATCGTGAGGCACAAAGAATATGTCCAGCATGCGAAAGAAGTAGCCGGGAGAAAGGGGCGATAAACTCGAATAGAGGTTGTAACCGTCTGACGAAGATTCTCAGTGAAGGCGTTATTATATCGACAAACCTAAAGCGACTGCCTAAAGCGTTTTATAATATTAAAGCGTTAATAATTACGAAAACTGTGCAACTTGCGGAGGAACTTGACGGCGACCGCAGCATCGTAATTTTATAGCAAAAGCTTATCACGACGATTTTCAATACAGCGCTATGTATTATGCGCTACTTTCAAACGAATTTCGATGCCAATCTCCGCTGCGGCGGATTATCGGGAGCGCGATTATTTAACAATCTGTAGGGTCATTTTTAACATCGAAAGCTTGCGAGGTCGTTCACACTCTCACGTGCCACATTCGATAATTTTAAATAGAAAAGTTAAGTTTTTGCATTTTTCCTACCTTTATTAAAATTTCAATTTTCCACAGTTAGCATTTAAACGCGAGAACAGAAAATAACGCTTAATTCTAATAATTTAATAATACCTATCAAAAAATATGTCGGATATTTATATCAAAAAATGGATCATAAATCTAATATCAACAAACTTATTCAACTAACGTAAGCCAAATCTTATGCGCACACGTTGCATCAGCTTGCAACCGCATCTTATGTAACTTTAATGTACTTTGAAGTCTGAGTTTTAACAAAGTCAAAGTAAATGATACCCTTTAAATAAGTGGCCAAAGAATCTGTTAAGCTCAAGGATTTTGACACTTGTTGTACGTAATGAACTATAAATTGCTTCTTTGATATTTGATATCGAGCAAGTAAAGTACAATAAGTGAGCTTTGAGACAACGTGGTTAACCGTGCGTAAGTTAACGTTATAACAATCTTTAATTCTTAATATGATCTCCTTTTCCGTCCATTGAACACATTGTCTCAAATGCAATAACTGCCTCTGCTTATAAATTGTATTACTTTTCAATGTTATTATTATTACCGTGGATTCAATGTTCATTCTCGCGTTCTCTGAGCTGACTGGGTGAATGACTTCACTTCTCTTTGTCATTCAAGTTATGACTGTCATTTTTGTTTCAATTATATTACAAATTATGATCAGTGACCAAATTTACTTGGATTTCCTCACGGAAACTTACACTATTTTTAGATCATGCATGCTTTATTATTCGCCGGAGTAAAATTATTTAATTTAACTGTTATTGCATCGGTAAGCGTGCTCTAAGTAGAGCCGAAATGTCCGATTTATAATTTTGTACCTTATTAATAATTAAAGATTGTTATAATGTTAACTTATGCACCGTCAATCGTGTAGCTTACTTCTTATTGTACTTGTTAATTTCATTATCGAGAACCTTAGTTATTTATACACTTATTTGCTGAAATACATTTCGTGTAATATAAAACTGTAACCTATCCAATGATACAGTACAATATACAGTTTACTATTTTTTTTCAAAAAAAGAGGTGTGCCGTGAAAATTTTATAGTTTTCTGTATTTTATCGCAGCCCGCGCTTACCTTAATACTGTCATCTGGTGAAGACATAGCTCATCGTCAGGTGAACCAACCAAAGATTAAGGAACGCTCTCGAAACTCCGTTCCCGTCGTGTACAGCGGCTGGCAGTTCACCTGAAATTACATCGGGGTTATTACATCCTTCAGCTTATTGTTCAATTTATCAAACAAGGCTAAACGAAGAAGTAATCCGCAGCGACAGACACAATAATTGAAAAGCCAAGAAGAAAAACCAATTAAGTTTAAATTTCCGTGATCTTCGAGATTGTTTGCTCACACGAAGTTAAGTCTTTTGTGTACATATAAAAGAAATTGATATTTTTAACGTGATTAAAAAATTCTCAAATACAACTTTTAAATAAATAAATGTACGAGAATGTAACAAGATAATTTTTTATAAATTGTGATAGCAAAGTTTCAGTATTACTTGTAACATAGATCAAATAACCTTTGTAATATTAATTATATGATACTTTTGATTTGATGTAATCTTAATTTTAAATAATAAAAAGCATTTGTTTCTTCTTCTGAGAAGTTTGCATTTTCAAGTTTAATTCGTTCTCCTTTTTAACTCTTCAGTTGACTAATCATTATGTTAGCGTCACAACGAGAACATTTGCCGTAGTGAAGTCACCGAAAGCTTCTCGGATCGAATTAAATGGCTCGAAAATCGTGGTGTTAAAATATTCGATTTCCACAGAAAGCCCGTGCGACGGGCGTGCTTGCGCGCGTTTCTCGTCGCACAAGAACACATTTGTCATTTCATTAATGGTTGTGTTCCGTCTATAGGTTTTCCGTCAGATGCAAGCCGCTGCGGGTTGACGTATTTTCGTGGCCTCCGTTTAATCGCTCTTCGACCGAGTTACGTTTCCCAGATAATGGTTGAGGCCTCCGGGCTTTCGAGAAATTAGGTGGCTCTTATTAATGGCTCTTACAACGCTCATACGCCTCGCGTCCTTGCATTTAATTACATACACAAATATAGATATCTGTGGTCAAGATCAATTTAAAATGTCTCCGCGTTCAGTAAAATGCTCCCAAATTGACATTCCTCATATCCTACGTCGACTACGACTTTCTAAAAAATTGACAATTTAATCTGATAATATAATTATATTTTTTATTAAATAATTTATTTAATATATTCATGGATTTAATTTCAATTAACTAACAGAGAAACAAGCAATTAATATCTGTGCGCGCGCAAGCACGCACGCATACAATACTGGCAGTGTTCGTCTTAAAGAATGGAATTAATTTTGATTCCTAATCAAGGTCTATATAACTAACCGCGGATCATTAATGATAAATGATCAATACTTATTAGTTGAAAAGAATTTAAATAAAGGTCAAAATTATTTCCGTTCATGGATACTGCGAAATGTATTATGAATAATATATTTATAATGTCATTATATTATATAGAGATTTTTATGCTTACCAATTCGTATTGATATATTTTATACAATTATTGTATTCAATAAATTGATTATTTAAAATGTTGATGATTTAAAATTATATTTATATTATTTGAATATATGTATATATAATAAGTACTATGATCATTTTTATATTTTGTTTACATCTTTTTTAAACAACTGTTAATTTTCCATATCTATATAATAATGAATAACAGCGATAAAAATGTTATCGATTTCATTAAACTCATATATTTGATTGATCAGGTTCTCAATCATACTCCCCCTTTCACCATAATATGTCGCAACATATGGCACAACCCCGAAATTAAAAATAAATACGTTGTTAAGATTCCTTTTCATTTACTGCGTTTGCATTAATGATGAAACCTAATTCAACGATACCGCCGGTAAATTGCTTCTTTGTTTTGAGAACGCGGCTCGCTACTATTTCTTCTCTATCATGTCGGTATTATTCTGACGCCCTACTGCGCTTCGCTTTCCAATTAAAAAAGTTCTCGCTTTAATCGGGTAAAATATTTTTACGAGCTTTCAACCTTTCCGTAAAATAAAAACTCTTGATTTTTCCTCCATACGTATTTTCCCGTTATTCACACCACATATGTTTTCATAACAATGGAATGCGATGTTATTGATTAACTCATTAAAAGAGGTAAGATATTTATAAATAATTAATGTGTGTTTGAGTATAAATGGGTTTATTTATATAATTTATCCGATATATTGTACGTAAATCGAGCAAATGTAGGCAGACGTAAATTTTCACCGATTATTTGTTCTGATAATTTTCTCGAATGATAGAAATCGATAAATTTGTAGAATTTACATAGTTTTTATTTTCAAATCGTCTCTCTTTGAGTCAAAATATTCTTGAAATTTTCGTTAAAATCTTCAATTTTTTATTTTATTAAAAACATTAACATATTTTATTAAAATGTTAATTTACACTTGCAATCTTCTATCCGCTTATTTATTAATCTGCATATCTCGACAAAATTGTTACTTACAATTAATAATATATATAAATTAAAACTGAAACTAATTCATTGTCTTAATGTTCGGTTTAAATTGTTTATTATTTCACCCAACGAGGTATAATCGTCAGAAAATCGTCGGGATGTGCTTTAATCACCGAAGCTGCGTCAGAAATACCACAGAAATAATACCGATGAATACTTTTCGTTGCCAAAAATTTCCCCAAGCATTATTCCCTTGGCTATCGATCATATGAATCGTCCCGAGCATCGGCGTAACGTCCTTCCGGCCCGCGTCCTTCCTTTTCTGCTTGTCGGGATGCCCACCGATAGAAATCGCGGTCCTGGCCGTGTTCCAGGATCGCCGTGGAATTTGTCAATTCGTCCCACTCGATCACCGCCCTCCGCCTACCGACTTACAGCTTCTTCACTTCCCTCCGCCCTTCCTCTTCGCTGTCTTGAGTACCGCTGTCCCTTCGCCTACCCACTTGCTTCTTCGATTCTTCACCGAGTCTCTCGAGTCCTTTTCTCCCTCCTCTCCACATATATCCCTTCAACTTCTTTACCATTTCTTCTTTTTCATCTTTTTATTCATTTCCAGCCTCTCTTTCTTTTACGTTTCGGTTTCTCTGTTTTCATCCTTTTTCTTCGTATCGATCTATCGATCTCATTTCGCACATCTTTCAAGGATTTTTTTTTCTTTACACGCCGCAGATCTTTCTTCCGGTTGGCTCGCAAAAAATCACGGAGATTCTAAGATCTCCTTTATCTGTCTTAATCCGGGCATTCGTTCCGGCAGCCACTCCGAGAGAGAGAACCCAGCATTTTTCAATGAAATACCACGGGAACACAGATGAAACGTCAGACTTGTGCCGATGCCGATGGCAGACGTCGGCCTTGTTGAGAACGTTCTTCGGCGGTTTAATGATTACCGAGAAGCTTCGAAGCTTGATCATGCGAGAGCCTCCTCCTTGCCTTCCTTTCTTATTTCATCGACAATTTTTTAATCTTCGCGTAGGAAAAAGGCTTCGACGAATTGCCGGTCAGCTTTTAACAAGAATCATCGCGACTTGGTTTCATTTCTTGAAAGTAATTTCGAGATAACGTACTTGAAAGGATGCCTTTTAGCCGTTCGATACCTCAATACTTCTATGGTTAAGTATAAAGCGCTAAGAAGATGTAAGTGAGCGGATCATTCGATGGATTATGTCGTGAAAGGCATAAAACTGCTTTAAAGTATTCAAAGTATAATAGAAGAGATAAAATATGAATTCTTTAAATAAAAAAATAATCGTCTCTATAAAACATGATATTTATCGATTTAAATTGACAAAGATGAATATTTTTCAGATATTTATTATCAGTATAAAAAATAACGTCATCTCGGAAATAAAAATGTAAAAGAAAAATAATTCAATAATTTACTCAATAATAACTTTTCTTTTTAAATTATCTCGATATGTTATTCGAGTAAGTGATATTTCCATTGCAAGGGCAAAGTAACTCCACATACATACATATCGTCATATCACAAAATATAGGTATGCTATAACAATCCGTGACAAAAGGCCACAGCCGCCGGTCTGTTCGCCGTTGTTCGGCTCCGTTCCTCATTGCTACTTCGATTCATGCCCGTTGGATACATTTCCTGTATGCGGCAGGGTGTCCGCCAACCTCCGGTGGCGAAGAGGCAGAACTTCCTATTGGCCACTTCCTATCCCGCTAGTTCAGCGTTAGGAATTCCAATTCCCGGCGCTTGTCCCTCGGCTGACCACAAGCCAGGACCTTAAATTTAATCTTTCGATTTGAAATTGAAAGGCCTGGATGTGTGAGAACTAAGCACTTTGTCTTAGCACGGAGTATCCGAAAAATATTCACGACGTTTTCTGTTTTTGTATTGTGTGTTTTAAATTAACTTTATTAATGATAGCCGTATCGAAATACATATATCCTACAATTAAAGATATCAACCGAGGTTTTGTGTGTGCTTCGTATTTATTGTATAAAATCGTAAACAATAGATATCATATTATTTACTAATTATATTAATAATATGTAAAGGAATGTTGTGTTATCTATATAATATTTACTTTTATAATAAAAATATCTTGATTAATTTCATTCTATGATCAATTTGTTAGCATAAAAAAAGTCAAACTTCTTAATAACTGCCTTGTTCTCGTAACTCGACCCGCATTTATGGTAGATTATTAAGTTTTCTGCTTTTAATCAATATAATATTAGCAATAAAAAAATTGCGACTTCTGTTTTTTTTTTCTGAAAGACAGATCTTAAGCATTTTGTTAAGATAACCTTAAGAAATTTCTTTTAATGCATAATTTGTGACACAAAAGACGGTCATCGCGATGACATATAGTGTGCTTAATGTCAACTTCTGGTCGTATATACTTGGTAAAGATAACAGAAAGAAATTGATGATGAGGTCATAGAAAAGGTCTGAGATCAGTAGGGGAAACTCTATGATTTATGCTTCGATATGTATCCTTCAGCTGTGTTCTTCGCAGCGCGCTATTATTATAAATCTGGAAACATCCAACTACGATTTATTGCCTCGTTATTCAATCTCTTCATTATTTACCGTTGCTAAATCAATTTTCGAGAGCAAAGTATTAAAGACAACAGTTTTCCATGTGTGATAACACATTTAACTATTTTTTACTTTTATTTACTTGCGTCTCTTAAAAAAAGTTTGTGTGTGTGGATATACATTTATATTATTTATCGTTAAATATTTAGAGAAATAGTGGGCAAGTTTTGAAATATCCCGTATACGAAATATTAATAAAGTTAAGAAAACGGTGATCACACACATACACATGCACACGCACACGCACATTGGGTTCGAATCGAAGGCGGAAGGCCATAAGTTGGAGCGGCCTTTCGATGTGGGTTATATTTTTCGAATATATCGGGCCGACCCTGCGCGACACCACGATCACGTACTAGAATTTAGTATCGCTTGCTTCCTACGACTCTGTGGTAGGAATCTGAAGTCGACGACAGAAGGACCGAATTGCCACGAGAGCCACGTTCCGGAAAGGACCTTCGTCTCTATTACTTTACCTTACTCCAAGCTCGGGTTATTCTTAGCCTTCGGCGATTTTAGCGGCCGTCGCTCTTTTGACAGCAAGGAAATACATCAATTCTTAAACGTCTCTCACGATTATTTGGACAATTGAAGAATAGAAATTGAAGTTTTGCGTTCAGAGCTTCTTTACTCTTTTTTTTTTCAACAACTTAACATTACTTCTTCTAACACACGCAACAAAATAAGTATAACAACAATTGTTAAATTTATATATTTATATTAACTTCCCCGAACTAGATATAGTAAAGACTTTTATGATATCTGATTATTCGTTATTATAATATCATTATTATCTGATTATAACGAGCTAATAAAAGCTTAAAACGTTGTTAGCAATGAATAATTAATTATATTATTTCCAGAAATCAATCTGAATGTATTAATAAATCATTGACATTTCCTGGACATTCAGAAGTGACAATCTCTAATTCGAGGTTTTATGTAATTATTCTCCAAATAAATTCCTAAAATATTTATGTAGAGCAAAATTTTCTGTTAAGGAAAAGGATTTGTGCTTAGAAAATAATTAAAATCTCAAATCAGAGATTAGATTGTTACATCTAAATGTTCAAAAAAGAATCAGTAGTTAACAATAAAATTAATTATTTCAATCAATTTTAGAGCAATCTTAATTAACTATGCACTGGTAAGCATCTCAAGTTCTTATTTGTCCTTTATTATTATCCAACGATTAAATATTAGACAATATTTTAACATTTTTAATTAATTAAAAATTAATGCATGCAAGCCTTTAATCAGCGAATTGTTGACTTTTTCCATATCGATCCGTTGAAAAAAAATGTGCAATAAAAGGACAATAGTTAATGAAATTCGTATCTTTCCCAAAATTAGATCAGAATCAATTAATCAAGACGGCGTTCTACCGTGACCGCGAAATTAAAGTCGCGGTAGACGCCAGAATGGAACGAAGGCTCCTTGTAATTGGCTTAAGGACATTCGGCTGGAAATTCAGGCCCCGAGAGCGTACCTTAATGACCCAAACATTGCGCGGTTCTGAGTTGATTAGCGGCGGAGGCATTTCGGGGCCGGGTGGCATTTTAATTGGTCCCGCCTAACCTTCGCCCTCGCGCTCGTCTCGGAGCTACCCAAGCCAGACCAGACACGAAAGAGAAATTACCGGATTACGTCACTGAGCCACAGGGCACGGCTGTATCTTACCACGGAACGGTTTCTCATGTGAAGCTACGTCTCCGGAAATGTTCGAGGGAATGTCGTGTGCCTTTAGCAGCTCGTGAAATAAGATTCCCTCGAGCACAGACCTTCAACCGAAGACTCGGTCTCGTTACCGGTATTTGTGTAAATGCCCCAACGAGATTCTCTTCCATTAATTGATTTCAAATTTACATATACATATAATATGTAGTGGGTATCGTAGTGACAGATCTGTTGCAGATATGAAAGGTCGATTGTTCATAATTTTCAAAAATATAATATTTAAATCTCCCTGTATTTTGGAGCACATTGTGGAATGTAACGCGATATAATTTTCGCATTCAAAATTTATAAACTTTATTATAAGTGTGATAGAAACAATTTGCGGCTCATTTCATCCTTTGTTCCTTCAAAGAGTGTAGCGAAATTTATGGTTTATTAAAAGCAGAATTTCAATATAAACACAGAGCGAGTAACGAAATTTGTGGATTACAAGTAAAATTTCATTATCTTTCAAATCACTTTCTGTATGTATGTACCAAATAGATGAGATTAGCGAAAACTAATCTCATTTACTACGTATTGGGGTTCTAGTTAGTGAATTATTTACAGACACGCACATACAGACAATAATTTATTCGATTCGTTGTACACATTGCCTAATTCCTGATTCACTAAACTTAATTACGCTTTGACAATCGACTAAAGGTAAAATCATTAAAACATAGTTTAGTTAAAATCAAGCTTTAACAAGAAGACAACGTTTCAGTTAATTAAGCTGCAATATATTAAAATAATTTATAAAATTTAATTAAATTCCCATAGATGTTATTGTTCACGATGCATTCTAATTACAGTTTCTCGATTATGTATTATGTAGTTTGTTTATTTAAACACTTTATTCAACTTTATTATCGCATTATTCATATTATTCATATTATATGCAAACATTGCGGAAAATAACTTTTTGGTTAAATATTTAAAACAATCGAGTTCAAAATCCTAACATCGTATGAAATAATAATTTCAAGTTTATATTTGGTATACTTATCTTAACTTAAAAAATTTATTAAGGAATAATATCTTACTATTTATATATTATCATAATATATATACTTATAAAAATTAAAATAAAATAGAAAAAATTAATTTAAAAAAAAGAAAATTTGTACAAAAACTTGCGCGCGTTATAATATATATAATGATTATAATCACAAATTAAATTCAATTTTTTACATAATATTTCTTTTCTAAAAAGGCATGTTAAATACATTAAAATGTAAATATATATCTAGAAGGCACGATAAAAATAAATATATTCAAAATTGAATATCTAATAATAAGTAGGTGTGGATTTGTCTCTCATAACTTATTCTATAGCTCATAAAATACTTGAAGCAACTGGTATCTGCTCATTTTATCTACCTCATTTTTCTGACGCGTAATACAATAGAGAATTTAACTCGCTAATAATCTTAGTCACGTGCCAAATGGCTCGAATACATTAATGACAATTGAACTGGCAGACTCAATTCGATCAATACCGGAGCACGGAATCCCTGCGGCTGACATTGTTCCTAATGCGTCACAATACCGTTTATCTCGTACTTTGGTCAATGTGTGAATCGCCTATATGAATGCCCCGAGCGAGATGACCGCTTTAAAGCTTCATTTTCACGAAATACGCCACGATATTGACTTGTGCATTAATAAGCTATTTCCATGTACAAGAAGCCTTCTACAGAGAAGTATTGATATGTAAAATATGATTACTTTACCCTCAAATTTACAATAAATACTTTTTCCTTATTTAAAAGATTCTAAACATGAAAATAAAACAAACAGAAGCAGTTATGCTCTTGAATCAAATATCACGTGTTAATAAGGAGTAACGTCATTACTCGACTTATATTTAATTATTTATATAACCGAATAACTATTAACAGATAGAAAAATTGTATAATCTAAATGAAACAACTAAGCTAAATTTTTGGTTAAAAAAAGAGGACACATGAAGCTTTCTTCAGAAAAAATGTAATACTTAGATATTACTTATCATATACAATATATACGTAAAATTAAAATTCCCAATTTCATAAATTTCTTTTCGATCGAGACTGATTTCCATTCAAGCACCTCAGAATTCATTTAAACCTTTATACCATTATAGGAAAAAACTTTATGAAAAATTTAAATTTCCCTCTGAATACGTATAGTCTCGGTATTGAAAGAGGCTAAAATCTAGTCGCGCGAGAAGCTCATGGGCAAAAGCCCAACGTCACAGAGGCGAAATCGCGGCGCGACGCTATCGCGGCCACCCTCCGTGCTGCAAAGTCGTCCGTCTTGCGCGAGTGCCTTATTATGCTCGTCCGAGGTTAACGCCATTCTTATCCGTGCACGTGAGCCTCGGGTCAGGAAGCATTAGACGCGCTTTAGCAGACGTGAGCCCGTCGCTGCCGCCGCTCCGGAATAAAGCTCGCAAATGGACGAAAAAAGTGGTCGCACGATAACGCCGCGCTCCTTTCCTTTCCCGTCGAGGTGTATTCACTGCCCCCCCCGTTCGCGCCGGTGCAACCCCCTCGGTCCCCACGACTCGCCCCATTTCCATGTCGCCGTCACATTAGGCTGCTGGCATTTCTATTTCCATGAAACGTACATCCCGGTCGTCGTCGTAGTCGACGTCATCGTCGTCTACACGAGGTTGCTAACGGCGAACGACGACGCGACGTTGTATAAAGATTGCGCCTAGTGCGCGGTAAACGACGTTGTTTAATCTTACGCTATTGTGCTTCCGTTATTCACGCGCGGTGGCTGTCGGACCGTCGCGTCGCGTCGCATCGTAGAAAAAAATCTACGCGACTGGTAGTAACGCCGAAATATATACGTTCATATCTTTTGTGATACACTCGATGTGTGTTGGTGGAAAACGAAAGATAAATTCCATGTTCCATGAGACGTGAGAGTCTTCTACATGAATTTATAGGTAACGTGAATCAAAATCGAAAAACTGCAAGTTTCTATATACATTTCCCGCGCTTCACAAAGTTTTCTAAAACTCAAAGTTTACATTTTCTTTCATACGCAACTTGGTATCTTTATCTCGGATATTACGTACTAAAGAGAAGTACGAATTTCACACAACAAACGTGAAATAATAATAAATTACCGAGTGAAAAGAGATTTTTCTTACAATTTTCCCCATTTAGTGTTCACTGATTAAAACCGTCTCGGGAAATTAATCTCAATGAAAACGTAATTCGCGAAATTGAAGCGACGCTGTTGCGACAGCAATGAATGCACTCGCGAGGAATGAAGCGATGACGCGGCTGAGGAAGATCAAAGGTGCGTTTTCGAGATTATGACAGGCGCACGAAAGATTAAGATTTCCTTGCGCTGAGTTTACTTTTGAGAAGAAGTGGCTTCCGGAATGAAGGCGAGCCGTTGAAAGCAGCGCGTATTATGTCCGCGAGAAAAAGAAGACAGACGCTGTGCTTTCGTATATCTTCTCTCTTATCTCTCATTCCTTTATCGGCGTCTTGTTCATCTCGAGAATACAGATATCCCGGCGAGAAAACATCGCCCTTCGTTGGACGAGGAAAGACCGTCCTTTTTTTTTCTCCGCCGTCTTGGCAAACGCCCGAGTTTCGTTATGGATCATCGAGAAAGGAGCACAATGCACATTCTGCGCATTGTCGAAGTATCAAAAGATTTGTGCCATCGTCAGCTACATCAAAAACGGACACGGCGCCTTCCGAGCTCCGACTGTCCTCGCTTAACGTTTCAAAAAGTGCATTGATCCTGTCAACGAAACACGAAACCGTTTCCCCTGTTTCTCACGGAAAGATACGTGATCTGATTCCCCGCAACGACTTTAATATTGCATCGAGTTTCCAGCAGGGCACAAGCGCACAAGTCGTCCTGCTAAAAACTCGAGGATGATTATATTCTCGATGCATTATATTCCTCGTATTCTCTCATTCTCTCATTTTATTTTCTTGTATTTTACACTGATTATTCTTTGATATATTTTTTACTACAGAAGCAATTGTTTTTTTTCTTTGTTTTATCTAATAAAATAGAATATCGTTGTAAATTTATTTGTATTGGACGCATTATGCTTTAGTTTTGGCAATTACGTATTAAAAATTACAAATCATCTGTAAAACAAGTTTCTTGTTTTCAATGTATCATAAAAATCAACGATTTTTTAATAACATTATTTTATCACAAACATATTTGTATTGTGTATGGTCGAAAGCGTAAGTTTCGTGAGTTGTTTATTCTTCTCCGATTCTTCTTGGTGCTTTTCACAATGGGATTTTCTTGTATTACGCGCACGAAAACACATTTCGAAAATAAAATTTCCAAGTTTCATTTCAATTAAAAGCATCATACCTTGTCTGAAATGTCACAATAAATAAAACATTTTTTCACAGAATAACGTTTTCGTTGTAAACGTTATTATTGTAAATATTTACCGTACCTACATTACATTTAATCAATACTATAAGATCCGCTGTTTGTTTCCACGGCTTCTGTTTTTCTAGGCGATCACGACTAAAAGCTTTAGGGATCAACGCCCTTCCATCTTTTACCGTAGAACGAGCCGTAAAAAGACGTTTCTTCTTTTGTATGATGAGATAAGATATATATTTCCGAAGTGCTATTACTGGATTTTGTCTCTACTGAAAGCCTCAGAAGATTATCACTTTTTTCTTTCGGAACGCAACTTCGACGAGAATCCAATTATGTGCATTTATGAAATCATATTTTATATGTCACAGAGTCTTTTTTTATACAATCAAGATCTCTCAAATAAAACTCCCTAAAACTCAAAGAGAAAAGACAGTATATATTCTCGCGATAGATTCATTCAAGCGCCAATGGGTCTTGCAGAAATTTTAGTTCCATACAATTTTAACGTCATAAACTAGAAATATATTTTTCATCTTTTCTGTATATATCGTGGCGCGATTAGGCACTAATACATTGAAATTGATGGAATCGAGCACGATCCGGAAGTCGTGTGAGAGCTACGCTCGAATAGTTGAATGGATAATGTTGCGCAGGAACACGGCCTCTTCTCTCCTCCGAGTTTCTCGCCGAGTTTTCGGTACATCTGCTAAGCGCATTATAGGATAAAGAGGAGTTTCCCATCTTACTGATGTTCGCCTCGGAAAAAGCGTACGCTCTACAAGGGATTTCTTCGTCGTCCTTACATCTCACAGTCGCATTACATATTGCAAATTGCTTCCAGATTTATAATTAATAGCTTATTTTATGACACATCGTCATAGAGCTGTGCGAGTGGTTTTTCCTATTCTTTGAGATTTTTATCAAGCTTTCAAAAGAATGAGAGTTTTTCCGTCATTATAGTATTCACTTTTCTCCAACGAATATTTCATTTCCGATAGTCCTTGCAATAATAGATTTGGTGAATTAAGAAACTCAGAAATATTACTCGTGAAATAATTGCGAGAAGTCTTTTTACGGTAGTTCTTATTTCATATTGACGCATTCGTTATTCAAATAGCAAAAACTGAGGAAAGTTTTTCATGATATATCCGGTCGCTGATAAATCAAACATTTTTCAAAAAGCGCAAAGTATTCGGGACATCCATTTCGTCGAGTTCGTTCCTGGATGGTATAGAGTCGTGGAAAAGCTGTTTTCTGGTGGCACAGCCCCGAGCGCGCGCGCCGCGTGATAAAATGTAGGACAATATTTCCTTATCACGTAAATGCGGTCAACTGGAATAAATTAAGCGTTCTCGCAAATTTTCGGAAATACCGGCGGAGGATCGTGCGATATAATGAAGAGCTACAGCGACATTAACATTCTATATTGCCAGAAAGAGAAAGGCGGCCCGTCGTAGCGCGCGCGCGCGGTTAGCGCGTGCTGTATCCGGAAATAGCAGGGAGCGAAAAACGTGCCCGCGGGGCTCAACCGTGAGTAATCACCGTGCAAATCTCCTACGATTTATACCTTGTTTCGTATTCCCGCCGTCCTTTGCGCGACGAGCAGGTCCATTCAAGTTTGATAAGTAACTACCATCAGACTCGTCGCGGAAACTTGCTCTGCCTTCGTTAAACGGCGCGAAGCAGCGAAGATATGCATGTAAAAAGTTCACGTGCAGACTTAACAAGAAAAAGCACTAACAAGCACTTAAGAAAAAAAAATTGTTCGTCTCGTCTGTCGAAGCTTCAGTAAATGGGAAAGAATAAATTTATTTTCTTCTGAAAACAATTGCGTTATTGAAGATAATTTCTCAATTTTAAAATATTAGAAGAGGATGGATGGAAATAGATGCAATTTTTATAAATACACATTTCAATATTATAAACAGACAAAAACACTTGAAAGATCTTTTTAAAACGCATCAATTATTATAATAAACATTGATATGTTTGCACTGTTTGATGGTAGCGAAATTTTAACGTTTTACACTTCGACTGTGCTAAAAAATTCTGTCAATCAATAATATTCCAAAAATTTTAATAATAAAAATATTTTCTCAAAAAGTGTTGCCTCTTCGTGAGTATAGAGCTGTAAAATTTTTCAGATAAATTCCAAGCAGAGCACACTTAGAATTTATATAAATATATATCCTCTCTTTTTCGCGCTGTTAAAGTCACCCTTAAAAGTCAATTTCGGTAACTTTGAGATTTCCGGAACTTGAAACTTGACATACCTTCACGCAATCGTTCGTTTGAGCTTTAGAAATGCAGCTTTGTACGTAGAAAGGTTCTACGCGCTTCTGCGGAGCGGAAACTGCTAAACGGGAAAAGTCACAGAAACGGACTGAAAGGGAATCGTCATTCGGTCATGACAATTCAAGTTTCAAAATTGTTAATCCATAGTGCGCATTCTGATCTGAAGTCTCCCGCGCGGCTATGAGGGAACTTCGTCTCTGGCTTTGATAAGTAACGGCCGACGTGACCGGCGGAACCGTCTCCTCCCTTTCGGGACGAGAGAGAGGAAGAGGTTGTAACGACGGCACACACGTGTGCACGTAAAGGACATACTCACCGTTAAGAACGTGGACCGCGACGGTGGTCTTGGCTTTGCCGGGCACCATGCAGCTGTAGTTCCCCGCGTGCCTGGGACTGGCTCTCTCCACGATGAGAGTACTGACGATCACAAGGATCTCCTTGCCCGACGTGATCTCTGTCGTTCTGTTCTCGCTGGAAAACGAAATCGAGCCGTGAGTTTCTATCCGCGAGTTTCTCTTTCCTGTCCAATTCACGTTCGTACCACGAACGGAATACAGGCGGATATACAGGCTGTTTCTGTGTCCTTTTGGCTACGAATTCTTTAACCAATCTGAAGTCTGTACTCTTAATCTTAAAGTCGATAACATAGAAATTTTATTTGATACCATTTTATTACAAAACTTAAATAACTCTGCAATTTAAATTAATAAAATAAATTTTCTTTTCCTCTAATGCTTAAATTAAAATTCTTAAGTCAATTTCAAGATGTCGTCAATATGATTTTGATATCTATTCGTAGATTCTCAAACGTTGTTATTCATAAATTATTGTACCTTGACATTTCTGTTAAGAAAATATCAACTTTATATAAATTTACAAAAATAAAAAATTACGAGGAACTTATAGAATACCTTGCACATATACGTTATCGTTAAGTAGCTACGAAGAAGAGAAATAGAGATAATTTCGTTGAGTGAACATAAAATGCTGTTGGAGAGATTCCTAGTCTGCTACATGTCGGTTTCGACCAGACGTTGCCCGCCGATTTAATTAAGAAACTCGTTTCGGGACTGAGCGATGAATTTATCGTGAGAGCATATTATTTGAATTTCGAATACTTTCATAGACACAGATAGAGCCAATATAGAGCGGAACTAAAACTTCGTTATCCGATATGATTTAAAGATATTTATTTTTCTTCATGCATAAAAATTTTTAAAAATTGAGATTTGTATTTATATTAATCGCGCATTTAAATACACGAAAACGCTCCTTAACATTTTTTTTATCTAATCTTTATCGCATCAAGTTCATAAACGTAATAATTATAAATTTATATATGTTTATATATTTTAGAAGTAAAAATAGATAAATAAGAGTTCTTAAAATTTCGTTTGAAGAAAACATCATGCAAAAAAGAACTTACAATTACATAAAAAATCTTTTTTCAAGGCTGATGTCATTATTACAACAACGCTAAATCGTTCAGAGACATATATATCTCATACTTTTCTTCATAAATTTGGTATCAGAGAGCTATCGATATGAAGTGTTTATAGAGTACACAAAGATGTTCGTTTCTATATGGAGGAGAAATTGTAGAACTGTAAAGTAGGGTACGATCGTGTTTGCGCCGAGCGTGAATATTCGCCTATATTCCAAGCGTGCATTTTAACGCCTTATTGCTTCGAGTTTCTAACAGAAAATCTATGAAGATTATTATTTTTAGTATATACGAATAAATAATATTTCAATATTTTTTTTACAAAATTGCGTCAACAAAAGAATCTATATCCACATATATATATACGAATGTAGATATTTTGGAAAATTTTTATAAATAACTATGCACTCCCCCCAAAATCTATAATCAAAAATAAGTATAACATAATTTTGTATTTCAATGTATATAGGAGAATAATGAAGAAGTTTTAGATTCCAATTATCGTTCAGATTCAGGAGCAAAAAGCAAAATGTGGAAGATCGAAGAAATAATGAGATCAGGAATTTTCCTTTTGAGAATGTAAATTTCAAGCAAATCTCGAAGCACTTACCTATACTAACTTTGTTACGATTTGAGAATTTAATTAAAAATCTGCTTTACGCTAGAACTGCATGCAATAGAATTGTTCGGGAAAAGTTACAAGACGTCATTTCTTTCTTTCTTCGTAAGACTGCGCAAAGTCTTATGTCACATTAAATCAATTACAAAGAAATTCGCGACGATATTATATTCATTTTTATTTTTTGCCAATAATATATTTTGTATTAAATCGAATAGATTTAGATTTAAAACCAAACAATATAGAAAATACCGAATCCTTTCTAATACATTTCTGAGATTTCTAACATAAATTTTGTAGTTTCTTAATTAATTATAATAAAAAAAATCACGACTGTCTTCGCATAAAATCTTCACGAATTTAGTGCTAAATGTGAAATACAAGTATGGCCATAAAATGCTGTTTATAAAAATATAATGCTGTTTATATATAAATAATAGAAAAAATAGAGGATGGAGAGCAGAGCAGATTTGCAGACAAGTTTTTAAAGAGACGTAACGGTAAATACGTTATTGGATAGTCTAAGGAAAACTTATTTTCTGAAATAATACGATTTATAGAAGGAGCGATCGCAACTATCAAAACTATCCTAAATCGGAGGACAAACGGTTGCAATACGCAACGATGGTTTGTTTCAAGCACTTACCTAATGTCCTCTGTAAGTGTCTCGTCTCCTCTAGTCCAAACGACGGACTCGTTGAGCGACTCGAGCACGTCTCTTGCCTCACACCTGAGCCTGAGAACACTTCCTGCCTTCAGATGCCTTTCTTTGGAAACTATACGTCCAGAATCATCGCTGATCGTCAGAGTTGGCGCTGTGACATAGTTTAAAACATGATCAGTCAGCATTGATTGCCACAGATTTTTTCGAGCTTACATGTGAGCAATAATTTAAATAAATTTCAATTTGAATTCTCATAAAATTATTACGCAATAAATATGACTGCCATGCTTTTTAATGAGCAATCTTTGCATATAGTAAATAAATACGTATGTATTTTTTTAGTTAATATTTTGCATAATTCAGATTTAAATAAATTGTATTAAAAAAAAAAGCGCGCGCACACACACACACACACACACACACACACACACACACACAACTTTTATATAATAATTAAATAATGTAAATATATTATATTGATATCAATAATTTTTATTAAATCTAATAAAATATTATTGCTTTCGTAAAACACATTTTGAAAATAACTTGGACGCAAGATTTGAGTATATATTTCTATTCAAATATAGTAACGCAAATGCAAAACGCACCTAAAAAATATCGGACAGTTACAATAGAAACATAACGCATATATCGAGACGCTTGTTCGAAAAAACGAATGTGAAAAAGTGCAAGAGAAAAATTTATTGCAACCACCATGCTTCTCACCCGGAAATTCTTTACTGAAAGAAGAAGGATATGAGGCATATAACCTAGCATATAACATCTACTTCCGCTTCAGTTAGGCGAACGCGAAAGCAAAACGTATCGACCTGCGGTTACATCATCCATATCGATAAAAGCTGTCGGCAAAAAGCTTTCTCTTCGATGCACCGGACGTCCGCTCGCGCGCGAGTTTTCGTGCGAGGAAATTGGGAACGGATTGTTCGTGACCAGATGCGTAAACGCGCCTCGAAAACGTGTGCCGATTCGACTTTTCTCCCGTAGCTTGCGTAGAATTGGCACGTTTGCGAAAATAGAGTCTCAAAAGAATCGCAAGCGAGCCCGTTGTTGAAATTCAGTACAACCGTCCAACAAACGATTCTCAAGTCGACTGCTATGCAAATTTGATGATATCAACTCACTCGATACCTCTCTCTCCCTCCCTTCCTCCCTCTCTCTCTCTCTCTCTTTCTCTCTCGTTCCTTCTCCGAATGTTTCGTTTTTGTTCTGCCTACATGTTATCAGCTTTTGTAAATTGTATATGCAGCAGTTGATAAATTATGTGACGTTAAAATTTCATGATTGAATTGTACATTTTATGAAGATTTTTAAGAAATTAATAATTCGATGACGTTAATTTTAATGTTTTAAAAATATGAAGATTATATAGTTTATTAAAATTCAAAGATCTACGAACCTCAGAGATCGTAAAATTTCGAATTTATATAACTTTATATTTTACAATATCAATTTAATCCATTTGGTTGTTATTTCAATATACGTTTTTACTACCACTTTCAGAGAAAGATTTTCAAGTAAATCGCAAGATAATGCTAAATCTATAAAAATAATACAGATCACTTCTTTCGGTAATCAGAAAAAAACAATCAAGTAAATAAGAAATGTGTCAATGTACGGTCGAAGTGGATCTTTTATGTCTATAATAATATTACTTACGTGAATTTATGTACCTACATTTTTCTTGCTTACCAAACGCATTGTTACTATCGAACTTAAAACGCAGTCTTAAGCTGAAGAATACAATCGCATAATTAAAATAATAATTAGTTTAGCTTGTTAAGCGAGAATATATATAAATTCACGTGAATAATATTATCAGACACAAAAAATTCCTATCTACTTGATTGTTTATCATAATCAGTCATGATTCACTTAATATGATTTATATTTTCACATGTAAAATTATATTGAACGTTGGAAAATTAAACGTAAACTAATTTCTTTACCATATAAATTACTCGAGAAATTCTTATTTGCGTTTAATTTATGTTCAAAATTGACTATTTAATATTTGTCGAAGATAGTCAGACTAAGAATTCAAGTAAATATTAAAAGGAAAATTTTCAATCATTCTTTATAACTTTAATAACCTTAATAAAAAATAACGAGGATGTTCTATTGAGCTTTTACTTCTTCAATTAAATGAACGAGAACGCTTTGATGAGTACATAACACTACGGTACTTTTATTAAGAATGAATATCTTGCTTTAATTAATTCAAGGAATCTTTAATTTTAGATATTTTCGATATTAATATCACATCATCAATGTCAATTAAATTACAAAGAAAACGAAAATGAAACAAATGTGGACGAATCAATGGCGCGAATAATTTAAAATCCAAAGTTTCTATGATAAACGAATGAATCGTTTATCAGATGAAGATAACTTAATACAATTGATTACGTAAGTACGAGTTACAGTAGGATGCTTTCAACGCACTTGCTGAAACACTCAGGCAATCCCTTGATTAATGTCCACGATACTGGGGATGCGACACGGCGAAACCACTTAGGGTGAAATGAAGCTGTCAAGCAGGAGACCTAGCTCGATACATGAGTGCCTTTGTGCCGGTAAAAGCGAGAATTCGAAAGTTAAAGGGACTCGATGGAATGTGCTTTAACTACCTGATGCACTTTGGCGATGGACCTTATGCCGAGCATAATACTGCCATATAATTTTGAATTTTCTTCTAAGCATATAAGTTCAGAAGTATTCATTACACAGATATTTATAAATTGAATATTTAACGTATAATATAACCATTTTCATTATACAATTTATGAATTTAAATCTACCAAGGCTTTTAAATAATAAATATCTAAATAAAAAATCTTTGAAATAATCACACACACACGAACTGATATCTTGGAAAAAGGTATCATCGTAAAACACGTTCGACGGTCATATCAGTGCTATCATATAACGACATGATAAATGTCTTCGTATTATAATAAAAGATACACAAATAAATTACTTAAATAGATGGGACGGGCAATTCATCATGCTATCAACCAAACTCCGCGTCTACATAATCACAATATATTACAGATAAAAAATTATTATAAATGCGATCATTAAAAACTGATGAAAAGCTTAGTATGAATTTGACGGATCTAAATTAAGGACAGATTTCGCGAAGAATTTTCTTCTCTACTTTCGACAAACGTAAAACACACCTACGGACTGCTGAGCGTTCTCTTTACGATGATATCCGTAATGACCATAGTAATCGCATCTCGATCGTGCATCTAATGCGCGGATTCAATTTTCGAGTTGTCGATTAACGTTCACGTACCGTGCTCCGGATTCAGTCTAGCAAATAATCTCCGTGCGAACGACGGCTGTCATTCTCACTCGCCGTTGAAACTACCGGTACGCGGTCGCTCACGGCTCCTTTTTTAAGCTTAAGTAATTACGTAATATCAGGCCGAGGTCGTTGACATTTTCTAACTTGCTCGGCGTTGAGAGCTTTGCGGGATATCGACAGCTCGGCTCGCGCTCGCGCGCGAACGTTTTCGGGCGAATTTTCTTTTCCGATGAGAACAGACGCTGCGGAATTCGATGGAGAATTTAATCCAGTCCCAAACGGAATTGAGGGAGAAAAAGATTGAGAGAAAGAGAGGGGGGTGGGCAGAGAGAGAGAGGGACAGAGATAGAGAAAGAGAGAAAGAGATATGAAGGGAGAAAAAGAGATATCGAAAGAAGAACTGCGCGCGCGTCTGTAATTTCTTTTGGCGGATCATTTTTTAAGCTCCTTTGGGACGAATAGTTAGAGGGGGAAAGGGCGACGAATGCGGAGAGGTGGGCAATCGGTCGCTTGCTCTCCCTGGGGAAAACGCCGAAGTCGAAGTTGCCGGAAGGATAGTATTATTTAAATTGGATTTCACGATTCCGCGCGACTTCGATCTACTGTCCGCGCTCGAACTTCGTCACTTTTTCGTTCCCACGAGTTTACGCGCCGCTTATTAAAATCCCTCATGGCCGGGGGAATGAAGCCGATTCCAGAAGAGACATTTGGGAAAGTGCAGCCACCGCCGCGGCACCTTAAAGTTTGCTCTTTATCCGAAACTTTGTGTCGCGAGGAGTCTAAAAGATGTCAAAAAGACGTCATAATCTTTTAG
The DNA here is from genome assembly GCF_003070985.1 of Temnothorax curvispinosus. Classification (NCBI taxonomy): domain Eukaryota; kingdom Metazoa; phylum Arthropoda; class Insecta; order Hymenoptera; family Formicidae; genus Temnothorax; species Temnothorax curvispinosus. The sequence goes on along the minus strand of NW_020221030.1, from coordinate 529,297 downwards.
CATTTCTTAAGATGTCTTTTACATATTTTTGCGTTTATTTGAACTTAGACAGAAGAGTTTAATCCTTTTAGATCCCAGTGTCTGTTTATTAACAAAACTTGTTAGTCGATTTGATAACAAAACTGTTGATCAATAATTTTTAATAAAAACTTAAATACCCATTACAAAATTGAAAGTAGACTTCAAAGAGCTTGTGGTGCTCTCATCAATCTGATTGAGTGTATTGAAACGCAAGAGCTGCAAAAATATTTCCTGCGGAATGTCGTCTATTTCAGTCAAATAAAATCGAGAATTTTATTTTTTAGATGCAGCTGCAAAAATATGAATGGCATCATTAAAGGATCGGGATATTAAAACATTGCGGATTTCTTGTTAAACCACCCAATAAATACTATGCGGCATGAATAATTCCGGTATAGTCAGTCTTTATCTATGCCTTCAGCGTAATTAATTCCGTACCAATCCATTAAACGGAACGAATTTTGCCGAACTGATCGTGCACCTGGCACAAGTACTCGAACAATTCCTTATCCACGCTGTGTTCATGTGTTAGACAAAGTGGAAATTATAAAATACCGCGCGTCGTTCAACATTTTCCAGTTATTTCAAGTAAAACTTTATTATCTATTTTTCCGCGTTTAAATAATTTTCACACAATTGATTACGTTTATCGAGTAAAATGTCGAAATGCATTTTTTGATATTATTTTTGTAATCAAGTAGTAATTGAATTAAAAACAAGACATAAAACCCATCGTCGTATGTGTTATACAAGATTTTAAATAATTATTTTAATTTTCTTTTTCTTATATGTAGCGTAAAATATTTTCAATTGCCAATAATAAATTAAATAATAATGATGATCAACGAGATTATTATCTACTTTCTCTTTTTTCTACCATCTCTTATATAAAAGTTTAAAAGAAATTCCTAAAAATTAAAGTTATATTTTTTATATAAAAAAATAACTTGTGAAATATTCTTAATAAATTAAAAATGTATACATATTGCACGGGATAAGTGTCAAACAAAATATAAATATAGATAATTCATAAATATCTCACAAGCCTCTAATTAAATTAAAATCGATAGAAAATCGATAGATGAAAAATAAATATTTATTGACATTATTAATGCAGAATACATTCTGCATGTTCTTTCAATGTTCTTTGTAACAAATATGTATTTACAGATTAATTTCATAGTAGTGAATTCTATAGCAATTAGCAAAATTGTTTACATTATTATATTTTATTTCAGATATTGTAACATTTAATTATACTGACAATATAAGTATTTAATTAAAACAAATCAGAAACTAGAGAAAAAAAGCAAAAATAAAACATCGAGAAAAAGAATAACAAAAAATTTTTTAAATAAAGATGTGATTTTTTTTAAGCAAGATAAGCAGTGTTTGCCGCACAAATCTTGTAATTATGAAATATTGGATAATTCTAAAAAATGATAGAGAATATCCTCTTATAAAAGATTTTCTTGCAAAAACAAAATCACTTTCAATAAACGATTTAATAAATCACTTGATGCGAAGACATGTGTCATAAATATCATCGTGGCTTTCATGATATAACAAATGGAGTCAGATGAATACTGGTTCAACTTTAATATTAATCATATCGATGATCGATGGATATCTCGCATGATGTATCTGTCTCTTTACGATTGATCGTTCATTTTAGAAATATTCCGGCTATGTCAACTATGTAGTTTCATAAAGTATAAGATTTGACAAACGCGTATTTTGATTATTTTACTTATGGATTAAATCGAAAATCCATCGATATATTATAGAATATTTCACAAAACCTTCATCAATCTCAAGCATATTCTCTAACAGAAAAAGAATTCTGTTGTTCACAAAGTTTTAAAACTTGCAATATTAAATATTTCAGTAATCAAACGTTAGTTTAAGCAATATTGGCTTAAAATTATTCAAAAAATAAACTTTAATTATTACTTGTAATATTTCCAAGCACTTAATTTAATAAAGTCTTTGAATTTTCAATGATAATAAATTCTATAATTATCGAAGCAATTCAAATGTTTAAATAAATATTTTTTAATTGCACCCAAACACATATTTTTCAAATATAAAATATATTTGACAAAATTATTTAAAATAAAAAACATACATTTATACATATGTCAAAGTTAGTCAAATTCGATACTGATCATGCTATGTATAAAGAATGAAAAATATTCCAATCGTTAAAACCAATAGCGCCCAACAAGGGAAAAGTTATTTTTATACCACAGTACGATGATTGGTTTTTCTGAGTGTCTCTCGTTCGCGATATCTTCGTTCTCTTTGAAATTAAGCGTTTAAATACGCTTCGTATTAAAACATAGCACGCCAAAATTGTTTCGCGTATACTTCTTTGACCGTGTTCGCTGTATGTACATGTATATTTTGATTAAATTTTATGTGTCTGTTCAATTGCAAGGAGAAATTCTTCTTCTGGTGATACTTTCCTCACAATATCAATAATCGACTAAAAAATTATTTCGAAGCTAATAAATTTAAAACTAATAAAGTTAAAAAGCCGAATTAGTATTTCGTTAAAAACTATCTTTTTATGAAACATTCTAGACCTTCTATGTTTTTACAAACACAGTTGTTTTTAAGCACAAAAATACATTTTCCCATTTGTTAAAAAATTCAATAATAATTCATAAAACAATTAAAGATTAAACATGTTCTTAAATTCAATGATGACGTTACACGGAACTTAATGGATTCTTGTTATTAATTTCCACGTAATTTACGATAACTTCCGTTTGTTGATTTTTCAACCCCTAAATTTCTTTGCCTGCGCGATAAATAAGCTCAGAAGAAATATGTTTGCTTTCTTTATTCGCCTTTGTTTGCGTGCTCCTTAATAAGAGCCATTTCGCGCGTCACAGGACTTCGTGCTCGCAGTCGCAGCTTATTTAGCCAGCTGTAAAAACAGATCACATTTCCGCGCTAAAACTAACTTGCGCAAAAGCTGATTCACGTTGCGCAAAGTAACTATCACTAGATTTGTCTTCTGATTCCACTCTTCAAGTCAACAAACAGGAGACAAATCCTATTTTGTCATTAACTTAGATAAATAAGATTTTTGGATATAGCTATAAATTAGCAAATGCTAAGTTAATTAGCTATCATATTTATTTATATAAATAAAATAAATAAAAGAAGAAATACTTGATGCTTATTAAAACCACCTCATAATAATTAACACGTTGATTTTTTCGTAAATATTTTTGAATTCACTTACAAGTATTATATTTAACCGTGATATTCACAATATGCGGAATATTCCGCTCTCACGAAACTCTTCGACTATTCTCTGTTACTTGGTCGTCTTGTTTAATTTTGGGATATAATGGATTAAAACTCCGTTCATCGTGGTGAAACACGTATTACCTGTTCATCCTTGAACATTCAATTCATATGGGACGCTAACAAGCGTATCAAAAGCTCAGAAGTGTTAATATTTCTCTAAGATATTATTCAAATTATGGATAAACGTTTAATATTGCGGATAAATGTCTCGAAAATCTCGCGTGATTCACTGTGCGCTCATTGAAAACACTGTGCTCTTTCAAGAAATCCTTCAACAATTGACTCTTTCCCTTGTTCCATATTTAATCTCGAGACATAAAACTGTGTCTGCTGCGTCGTAGTATTTTACAATATGTTGAGTTCGTTACACAAGATGATAGGCGCGCGGGAGAATCGAAGAGAACGGACGGAAGGTCGACGAGTTTCGGTATATATTTTAGCAAAAGGGCGGAAAGGACCGTGTGAGGCGAGTCACAACGGGAAAGTAATTTCATCCCCACACACGAAGCGGATACGCACGGGCACTGGGACCGCGCCGCGGCACATAATGAAACGGCACTGCACGGTGCATTCAAATTTCCGAAAGTTCATTCCGCACGTTGCTCTACGACTCATTGCAGTTGCAACGAGGCCAGATTGCGTGATACGCGAACCTCGCGGACGTCTTTTTTTCCTTTTAATCTATTTTATTAGTTTTCCGTTTCCATCGTCGGCAATACCATATGCCGTCCGATTTATGCGTGTCACATAATAAAAAGAAAAGAAATATACACACGTATAGGCTTACATAACGCACGAAGTTTGCAGAAATCCCTTTTAAATAGATAAATAATCGCCATATTCACGTCGAGTAATATTTGAGTTCGCGAAGATATTTTATGAAACAATTAATATATAAAGATAAAAAGTAGAGAAGTAGAATCTACTACCATGTCCCCTTCGGATTGTAATTTAGATTGGCAATTTAATTAATTATTGAAGTGTTGATAGCGTTTGAAATATTGAAGTAATTGCAAATCAAAGGATTTATTTCTAATTTCAACGAATTAATATGTAAAATTCACATGTAAAACGTATCGTAAGAAATAGAACGATGAGAAATATATTGTACAATTTATAAAAATTATAATAAAATTTAAATATAAAGAAAATATAAGAAAATATTATCTTTAATAATGTAATACCGATTCTTCGTTTACCTATACGTGCTATTTATAAAATAAAAATTAACGCATTTTAAGAATTTATAAGTATATTTTGATAGATAGCAAAAAAATACAAAACATATATACGTTTTGTAGAATACCTTAACAAATTACACTAATAATTATATCACACACGCATATATTAAAAAGTTATTAAAAAAGAATGGGATCTAAATAGATCCTCCTCAGAATTCCAAGTCACATTTTTCTATAGTTTATATTCGAGAATCGCCGCATTATTTCTTGATCGATTCGGCCACAAATCGACAATCGACATAAAAATGAAGATCCATCGTAAAACGATGAAATGTGCGGACGATTCCCTATCGAACTAAACACAATTGATGCGCGCGATTGACCTTAAACCACGGAAGCGATATTTTTTCATTAAGGCTTTCACGGCCTTTTCCTTCTGACATTTCGAAAAAATATTTCGCTGCAGTCGCAGTCGCTGTAACTTCGCTATAGAACGACGTATTATATAAGTCATATCGACGCGCGCTCATTTATTAACGAAAAGGGCAAGATCGATAGACGTAGAAAAAAAACGATACCGCAGGATTGCAAATTACGATCGCGATGACAGACGATAAGGAGGATTTTGATTTGAGTAACGAAGAGATGTGTAATAACGTCACTCTATCCGGGTTTGTTCTGTCCTACTTCGTTTCTGGAGGGGGCGGCTTTTGTTCACTCTTGCTTGCCGATTTTCCTCGGAGATCGGATCAGATTACCAGCCACGCTGAGGCGCTTTATCCCGAGAAATGCGGGTTTCCATTGCACCGAATCGGCGACGTAACGGGATTGGGGGTAACGACGAGCGATGCAATACCGGGGCTTCGTATGCTCTTACCCACGTTTTGTCCTCTTTCTTTGTCCCTCATTCCGCGCGTTCGCCCCATCTGTTCTTTTCTTGATTTAACATACAATCCGACCGGCCTCTTTCGTCTCTCTTTGGCGCGGAACAATTTCATGCCCGAAGGGGATTCTCTTGCGGCATGGGGTCGCGAGAAGGGATGCAAGCAAACGATCCTTCAATTTATCCTCTTTTCAGGTCAAGACATTTTAGTTTACACGCGCGACACGCTTTGCACGAGTGCGACCCGAGTGCGAATTCTGCTCGGATTAATTAAGCTTGTACGAAGTGCACCGTAGATGAAGCGATGAATATTTCAAGTTGGTATTCCAACAGGTAGTGGCTAATGCTGAAGTAGAAAGTTTCGCATAGTGTACCCTTGTCTTTTATGACGATTAAGTCGTTATTAAATTTTTAAAGATATTTTGTCGGTTAAATTTATTACATTAAGGGCCGGTTGTTCCAACCTGTTGGTAATCTAACTAATAGTTAAATCATATGTCTATCTTTGTTTAATGTAAAGGATAAACAAATACATATATATGATTTAACTATTAGTTAGTTTACCAAAAGGTTGGAACAACCGGCCCTAATTTATATAAAATAATAAAATTTATATAAAGTTATAAAATAATCAAATAATAAAATGAAATAAATGAAATTTATATAAAACAATAATAAATTAAATTACCCATTCTAAAATTTCTATAGAATACTTTAATAATTTATATCTTAAATGTTTATTATATAAACTGCTATAGTTCTCTTTTATCGAAATTACAGAATTTCAATACAATTATCAAAACTTAATATGGATATTTATAAATTTAATTGATTAGAAAAATCAAACTTCTAACCAAAACACTAAATATAATCTGATTGGTTGTTTTATTAAAGTATATAATGGAAAGAGTTACGCGGGTATTTACAGTTCATGTATTTCTCTTCATCCGTTAAGATATAACAATTATATATAATAAGGCTTCAAAGAGTTTGCCTTAAAAATCGTTAATAAACGCAAATATTACTAGATTAAAATTGTTTAAATATTTCTTGCTAAAAATATCACACAATTGCTAAAGCGTTATCGCTATCAAAATAAAATTTTAACTATAGGCTGACTTAAACTTACCCGTAACGATGACGTTGATTTTTTTAACCAGCGGCGGATGCGTGGCGACTTGGCACTGATACAACGCCGAGTCGCGTGGGTTCGCGTACAATATCTGCAATCTCCAATTGCTGGGATATCTGGGAATCAGACGAGAAAGGACAAAATGGTAGAAAATGGTTGGACTGTAAGATTCGGCTGAAAAGTAAAATAAGCCACAAAGAGTTTCCTGTCGCCACTGACACATTTGCAATATACTAACAATTTACGATATAGTAACTGGGATGTGAATAGAGGAAAATTGACATTTTATTTCCTAATAAAGGTCCCTAATAATATGCTCTACTTGAATGGACAAAGGGTAATGTTACGGCGCGAAACCTCACGTTACAGCATGGTCGATTCTGATTTTTATAGCACATAAAACGGTTGATTTAATCCCGGTGAAAGAAGACGAGAGAGAGAGCGAGGTTCCTCCGTCCTCGCTAACGGCAACGTCCCGAGCTCATCCCGACGATAGTAAAAATCAACTGAGATGATAATTCGACGCTGACGAGCGATTACGCGGTTGGCTGCCTAGACTGCCGCGAATAATAACGAATTATGGTAATAACGTTGACAATTTCGTCGCTGAATTTGCACAATCGCGCTGTAATACCATGAACTCCTACTTTAAAGATAATAAAATTATGCGACAAGATGTTCTAGCCTTGGCTATTTCTTTGTAAAATCGGCGTAGTTAAATAAAGGAGGTTTATTACGACTTACCGGAAATTAAGACTGATTCTTTGGTCGTTGCTATACGGCGTTCTGCCTACTGTCAACAGACGAAAGAAGTCCTTATTATGCTGTAACCAGGTTACCTGCAAACAGGAAAAAAAAATTATTGTTATCAGAGTAAGTCTTTTCATAAAATCGTGACGCGTTATATATTTAACCTTATTGTTATTCTTCTCTTCAAAATTAAGTATAACACAATACTTTTTATATCTCTTATGCAATATTACTCAAAGATATTCATATTCTTCAAGCAAGTACTATAATCTTCGAGACAATGAAATACAACGGAAATATATCTCGAGAGATTGCGTTGGAAATTAATAATTCCTTTTGCTCTTAGATTTCCAAAAAAGGCAGCGAGCAATTTCTGCGGAGCTTCGTGTATGTCGGCAATAAATGCAGACAATTTACGCGGAGCTCCGTATTCGCCTAGAGAAGTGTTGATTTAAGGCTCGTCTACACGATATGATTATTAGATAGTACTTTTAAAAAAATTAAACGATATCAAACTCTTAATGATTAGCTTCTTTATGAAAGAGATCGACAATTTAATTATTTCAAGTTTACTTTAAAGATATTTGCATAAAGAGAACTATTTTTTACTGCTTCTTTTGTCTTTTAATTTTACGCAAAACTTTTTATTAAGTTCCAGCTAATTTTCATTTGATTACTGTCGAATATTCAATAGTTCGATACGTCCATGTTTCTGAAGTTTTTAAAAACAATATCGCAACTTATCTAATTAATTTGTGGACAGAGATAAAGATTTTGAAGTTGATTATAACTGATTTTGTAATCGTTGTAGCAAAATTAAAAATTTCATAGAGTGCAACAAAGCCTTTATGCAGTCTATAGCGACGTTTCCGTTGTGTCCTCTTTCCGCTTTCAAAGCTTTCTCTCGAGATTCGACCTCATTCTATACGTGCCAACCGACGTAATAACGGGATATCACGGGACAAGTTATCACGGTTTGTCATCGCGGATAAAAGTGTGTCTCGCGAAAACTTAACGTCCGCGACGGAAACATTAACCGTCCGAGGGATTTCGTAGACGCGCCGAATTATGTTATGGAGAACCTCTCGCCGAAGGAAACGGGGAAAATAATTTCTGGGCAAGCCGCGGACGGGCCCTTATGCGTGTCGCCCAAATTAAATTTTGCGTGTCGCCGGAGAAGTTATGCCATTGAATTCAAAAGAATCGCTTCGGTAGTTCTTATTTAACATGATAAAATTAATAAAGAGTCAACTTTTGTTTAAGAAAGGATGGCGTGACGCAAAGAAGAGGAAACACGCAAAAAGACCTTTAACTAATTTCACACTGGGTCCAGTGGACCCCAGGCTATTTTTTTCTTAAAAGTATACTATTTTGAGAGTAAAATGCAGGAAGTTTTTTTGCTTTATCTCAAAAAATTTTGATGAATATTTTTGTGAAAAAAGTCAAATTTTTCGAAAAAAATTTTTTTCTCGCGTTTTTTCAACATAAAAAAATTTTAAAAAAGAGAAAAAAATTGTTGGCTTATAAAGAGGAAGTCTTAAACTAAATTCTAGTTCAAGGTTTGAGTCGATACATAAAAAAGAACGCAAATGGCAACTGTTGTGGGGTCCATTGGACCCCGTGTGACCACTACGTTATTTTTAAGAGGTGCGACCACTACGGGTTAACGTACCTCAAGATTTAGTAGATGCAGTGACTACCTATTTTAACTTCGTAATGTCTGATTAAATGACTACCTATTTTAACTTCGTAATATCTGATTAAATGACAGATTAAGTGACAGTTGAATAAAAACTTTATCTTAATTTTTATTTAAAACGTTTAAATTAATCTCACACATACGTGTGTTTCATATAATGGATATAATTCCGTTTCTCCTGTCATAAAAATATCAAGTTAAATAAAAAATCAGAAAAAATATTTTAACTAAATCTTATTTAAAAATATCTTAATCAAAAAAAGATATTTTAATCGAATCTTAATTTGAAACTCATAACGTTTTTTAGCTTGCCATCCTCACCTTTCACCTTTCGAGACAAAGTAGGTATTTTTGAATCCGAGATATCATTCAGTATAGTTACAATGCGTTTCTTGTAATAATGCCTGTATTATATAGGAATTACTCTACTTAAAGTCATAATTACAAGTAAACATTTAACGCAAACAAATATTTCCTCAAGTAACCATTCGTCGCGACGCCTTAAGTAGCCGTTTTACCGAAAGGAGACGACTTGGCGAACGGCACGGGCGATATCTCATAATTAAGTTCCCTTCGAGTTGTTTGCTATTCGCGGAGCGCGCGGCGCGCGCACACCACACGCACATAACGCGCTATATTTCTCGTACAGCTATACCTAGGCGACATCCACGCGACACGCATACACGCCTCTCATCGGGTCGCACTCGTTTTCGTTCCTTGGCATACTATTATACCATCCCACCGCAATCGGTTTCGCATTACGTATTCTGCGGAATATGAATCCCGCGGGAATCTCGAGCGAGCCGCGTGTCTCGGAACTTCAAGCCGCCCGAGCGCGACGAGGAGCAAATGGACATAGAAATCACGGGGAGAAATGGACAGGGAGGTACCGAGAGCAGGCACTGATTGAAATGCGAAAACTTTCGTAACGACAAGACAGACGGGAGCGCGTACGCGCGGCGGACACTAACAAACGATGTTTGCAATTATAATTTGCGCCTCCGCTTACTCGCCGCAGCATCTTTCCCGTACCCTCGGCTTTACCTTCTCGATCGTTACGCTTTCCCCTTGATTCGCATTATTTGAAAAAGAAAAATGTGCGGTCTTTCTGATTAGACTAACAAAGTTCGCGCAATTTCTTTTACCTTGATCTTATAGGCCAATTATTTCCTTAAATTTGACAAGATAAAAGAAATTTACTGCAAATTGTAACATATAATAGTGGAAACTTTTAAAGTGAGATAAGAGAATTAAAGAGATTCGTATAAGTAAATAAATGGATAATTAACTAAAAACTCTCGATATTGAAATTAACAAGTAACAGGAAAAAAGTGAGCTTTAAGAATTAAACGCAGTTAGCTGTACGTGATTTAATGTTATGTAAAATTTAATTTAACAATTCAATACAAAGTTATAAATCGTATGTTTCGGTTCTTCTTTAAGCCATCTTTAGCAATGATAACAGATACATTAAATAATCTCACGCTCTCCAATTAGCGTTAGGTGAACATATCAAGATTAAATGGATAAAGACATTGCAGTGTAATTGTCACAAGAAAATACTGGTAAAATTATTTACTAAAACTGAAAGTATAATGAGTGTAACCATAACCAAAACATAACTGAGAGTAAGATTAACGAGACTAACGGCGGATGAAGCGACTCACCTTTTTATCTCCTAGCATGCCGATTTTGCAGTCCAGCAAAACGGTACTGCCGATTCTCGCGGTGACGTTTATCTCTCGATCGCCGTCCTCGAAATACGGGCCGAATTTTCCAATAGCGCTATCGCTGGGCAGGACGAACTTCCTCTCCAACAACGTTCTGTGAGTGGTGATTTGAAACTGATGATCACGACCGCGTTCCGTTTCGAGCGTCCTGATCGACGGTTTAATCTCGTAGAAGGCCTTCGTCGACTTGCCGGTCAGCAGCAAGTTATTCGCCGGTCTAGACTGATTTTTCCTGGTCTCGCCGAGCTTCCTCGTTTCATTCGTATGGCCGACGCTAGTCTTCTCCTGTTGTCGGCTGTCCTGATAGTCCTCCTCCTTCTCGTCCGGCGGCGGTACTTGGAACGAGATCGCCCTGATATCTTGCACGTTTCTCTGCTCGCCGTATCTCGCTTCCGTAATATCTTCCACCTTCTCCACCGATATCATCGTCGGCCAGTCGTCCTTCGACTTTTCTATCGTCGAGTCGTTCGTCCCTCGAACGTCTTCGTGGTCCAGCCTTTTTGCCAGGGCCTCTTTCGCCTGTCCCGAGTCCTCGATCCTCTTCGAGGCGAATATCATCTGATCGTCTACGTATCTCTTCGACGCGTTGTCGAAATGAGGATCTGCGGTAACAAGCGAGGGCAAATCCTTCGTTGAGGTCGGGTACTCAACCGTGAGAGCGGAAATGACTTCCTCGAGGGCTGTTGTGTCGTTGCCGTGAGACCAGCCAGCGAGACCAATTTCGACAGTGCGATTCTTCGCGATTCTCTCGTCGAAACGTTGATCCTCGTCATCGAGATGATTGATGCCACGTTCAATGGCGCCGTTCTCCGCTTCTGCGGGAAGGAAACAAACATGCCGTGTTAACGATAAGATAAGTTAAGTCGGAACACCGGATGTATGCACACAGTGGGCGGGGGAATGTAAGGGTGAACACAGGTTCGCCGATCGTGTCGAGGGTGAATCGACATGCCGACGAGGCGGAGCGTTTGCTTCGCCGAGATTTATGACTTGGAACGAGGGGATAGAATGATCTCCGGTTGGGTGAGGATTTAAATGCGGACGTAAGAAGTACGATCGGGAGTTTTATGGGTTTTTCAAGAGCTCTCGGAGGAGAGCCAATAAATGGCCAATCAAAATCTCAGATCTAAAAATGTTATAAAAATGAGGCGGCGCACACGAATCGTTTGCTTTGAGAGTGACATAAGTATACAAACTCGGGAATGCTGCTAAAGTCGATTACACTCTGTATTCAATTAATATATATATCTCTCTTTAACGAAGGCATACGCTTTTAGCAATAAGAATTTAAGGAGATTATATAATTCGTACAATCTTCCCAATTCGGAAATCCGTTTCGGGAACTCCAACATAGAACAAAGGCTGAAAATCTGCGCGCGACATCCTGTTCACTTTGAAATATTCCGCGCGATACGAGTACCACGTGATAATAACAGTGTGTAATTCCTTTGTGCGCGACACAACGGCACGTATTTTCCCGAAACAAAAGTGCCGCAGGTTCGCTTCCGCAGGAATTTCATTTCGCGAGCGTGCGTATCGCGATCGTGCTTTTATTTGCGAGAACCCTGGGAAAAGTTTTCGGTATAAGATTTCGCTTCTCCCGGTGTGGCTTCGATCACAATCGAAGTCCATGAGGAAACTCGTGATAAACAAACTCTTTTGAAAACTTCGCTCGGCGCGCTTTCTGTCATCCAACGAAATTTACTTTAGCGCGACCGACAAATTTCCTTTTATATGATTAAAAATCTGTTCTACTTTTAATACCAGTGAACGGTTTTTCTTTGTAGAACATAGTTGCAATAGAAAATCCATCCACATAGTTTTTTTCACCTACATTTTTTTACGATTGATTGTAAATAAAAAACTTCGCGTCAACATAGATGAAAATCGCAGGAAAGTTACTTAAATATAAAAATATTAAACAATACACTTAAATACTTACGAGAAATTATTATAAATTATGAGAATATGTAATTCTCTGAGATATTTTATTATATAAGAACCACAAAAAGTAGATTTTTATATAGAAATAAAAACTAGTTACCTAATTATTTACGAAAAAATAATATTTTTAAATGTTTTCGCGACCCTCAATAATATTACACAAGTCCCTGACAAGGGAACGGTACGAAAATATCAATTTAGTCCCGAGGGCCAAGACTAGGACAAGGAATTGGTATAATTATTTTCAGAAGTAAGTGGAGGTAAACGGTTGCTGAGAAATACATATATGGCTCAAAGAGGAAGGTAGAAATTCCTAAAATCGCAACTGTAATGCAGATTTATCGTAATTCAGTCTTTTTTTGTTGTGCGCACTGTGAAAAGTGCTTTTGCATAAACCACCCTCTAATTAAGAAATTACACATAAATTGTATCCAATTGTATCCATCAAAGAACTAAATTAACACTTTTGTACCGTTCCCTTGTGAGGGGTCGCGAACCTTAGTTTGAAAAGCCCTGATCTTATTCATAGATACGTTCGTACGAAATATATTCATAGTAATGCTTTAAAACATAAAACTTTTACGCTGTGGTTTTACCTATTTATTGTGCAATGAAACTGTGTCGTCGCGGCCATAACGTAGATTCGTTGATGTTCCGATGCGCATCGCGCGATGTCTGACAATCGTCGCAATCCTATTTACGCAAGTGGATATTGCTCTCACAACAGTAACAGTTGCTATGAATATACTGCGATCACCTCATCATTGCTATATCTGCCCGTGTGATGGCGAACGAGGAGAATTACAAGATTGCCATCTACCGCGACTTCTATCAGACAGTGTTCTATCTCCCTCTGTATCTTCTCTTCTACCATTACTTGGAACAGCTACAGCTTTTATACAGTTCCTCATACATTTGTTCTTCAATTTTCTCTATTTCGTCACGAGAAGCTACACCAGTCCAGCCTTATACCTTTCATCTTCGCTACTCTTGCGCGAAAATTGAAGATCATCAAATCACCTCAGAAGAAAGAAACTATAAAGCGTACCATATACTTTTCCATCTTAGAATGTTAAGCCTTACAGTACTGTCTTACATTTTAAATAGAAATATTTTGCCATACACTAATACTATTAAAAATTCGACATTTTCGTCAGTTCTGTTAATAATTTAAAAATTTTTTTAATTCAAAGAGGATTAATCATTTTTAATACTTTTACTTGAAAAATTACTAATGTGTCTAAAAGCTACAAACTATGTTTGTAAAAAAAAAACCATTTTATTGGCTAAAGAATCCATAGATAAGTGATTTGTAAAAGATATTCAGTCACAAATGTTTAATTACAACAAGTTATTGTTCAAATTTTCAAAGTTTTCTATAACTTTAAACTATCGTAAAATTTATCTGTTTTACTTATCATTTATCAAAATCTCGACAATCTCTATGTTGACAACTTTTAATACTGCAGTATACAGTTTTGTGAAAATTTTGCGAATCGCCGATCTCGCTCACATTGTCCGGAAAATGCGCAAACGTCAGCGAGCCGATATATATCGTGATATTTGGCATGGGCGATCTTGTTTAGACGAATCGATATTGCCGGCCACGCCGATAGCACAGGCTGTAATGGCAACAGCAACAGCAACGACAACGTGACATTCGTTCGTCGTTCGTCGTTCGAAAGCAATTTAGCGCACGCTTTGCGTCGCGAGTGATCGATCGATCGCGTCGAGCAACGCCGTGTAATTTTGGCCACCGACGACGTTCGTAATGATTTATAAAACGGCAGACGTCTATACAGAGATTTCGGTGGGAATTTCGAAGATCGCTTAGATTCTCTCGTGCAATGTTTCTTTTTGCAGACAAATCGATATATCACAATTTATTTACTTCGTGCTTCTATATATACCCAAGCTGTGTGCTCAAAGAAATATATTTGAAAAGTGATTTATAAAACGGCGGATGTGTATACAATGATTTCCGCGAGAATCCAAGAAATCTTCTGAGCAATTCTTGCCTGTGAGAAAGATCACTTTATCATCATTTATTTGTTCCATATTTCATATCAACCTACTTAAAAGAATAAGATACTTGCGAAACTAAACCGCGATTTAAGTTGCGATTCGAACATGTTCCGATTCGGTTTGAGTAATTTCCGACGGTGTTATCAAAGTTCTATTGGCATATTAATCTTCGCTTTGTTCGGGGTTACACGTATTATTATTCGCGGCGGTCCGATATCTCTGTGAACATGCTCCGAATAACACGTTCTGTGATAACAGATAAGGCGCTCCGCGCGCTCGTCTCGGGTTTTGTTGCCGATCCGTCTGGGAAAGCTTTTTCTTCAATCTCGCGTCCTGAATACAAGCAATTGTGCGAATGATTGATCGCCGCCGTGCGATATGCCGCAGCGGCTGCGGAGCTTAAAAGCGCCATTGCTCCGCGGGAGTGCAAGTGATTCGCGCGAAATTTCGGCGATTAGCCCCCCGCGCGATACAGCCTGCTGAGCCATAAAATGAAGATACACTTCGCGTTTGTTCCTTGTGATTGATAGCCTTCCGATCGGGTCCGTGTAACCGATGCATAAGTAACGTATCATTTTTCATTCGCCGCGTCTGCAAATTTCGCGTCTAATTCCCTTTTCCACCTTCGGGAGCCGAGCGCGTTTTCAGAGCTCGCTACGATCGAGCGGACGTGCCGAAGTAACGTGGCGCACCTATCTCTCCGCGCTCCGCAATTTGTCAGCAAGGATTTACGCTTGTCACGTGTGATAGACAAATTCGCGAGACGTGCGAAGAAGGAAATTCCGCAGATTATTCCTGCGGGCGCGACAGATGCAGTCCCAGATGGACGTCGGTCTGTGATGGGTTGAATTAAAAGTAAGTCTAATAGAGTGGAAATCCCCCGATTCGGAAATACGGCATTTTCATGAGATAATTCTCACAAGAAAGAAATATGTAACTTGTTATGATAATTTTATAATTTTAAATGCAAACGCAATAATGAACAAAATTTTTTTTGCTAAAAAATTTCTTAATAGTTATATAGTTGCATATTGATATAGTTATATAGTTGTATATTGATATATTTCTTCATCACAATTATTATACGTATAATTTATATCAATTATATTGTCTTTATCAATAAGTATTATATTTTGTTTATAAACAAAATTATAATATATATTATATATTATATATTCTATAATATTAACCATGTAATCGGTTTTTTCTGATATAACACAAAATGTGTATTAATGTTACAATTTAATACTATAGATCTATTTTACAAAATGTAAAACTTTTTCATTTTCTTTTCAACTATAGTAGAAAGGAACAGATTTCAATCTCTTTGCCTCTTTTTGGCAAAAACTATTAAAATTATTTACCGATTAATATTTTATTGTTTGTTCTTTTTAAGGAAAAAAAATGTATCGCTTAAAATTAGAGTTATTATGATTCATAAAAATAACAATGTCTTTATCTGTGAAAAGCTGGCAACATTAAGCGCAATCTCGTTATTCGGTACTTTCAGGTTTCGTAGGGTGCGCGGAACTGCGTGAAAGGGCATTCGCCTACCAAATGGTGATTGCTAGGAAGCGCAAGAAAGTAAATTCCGGTGGGGTTATCTTCGTATAAAGACTTTATAGAACAACTGGCTCGGTAGCTACAAAAGAGTTTCGCCCTCTTTATCCTGCCGGGCACGGCCGTTTTCCGTTGTTACGACTCGACGCTTATAGCGCAGCTAAACATTCAGGTTAATTAAAAATCCTCGCATTCCGATAAACTGAGACAAATAAACCTTCGTTTACTCGCAATAATATTACATCGCGAGAGTATTCAACCGAAAAAGTGTACCATAAATATTTGTTGCAAGCAGAGAGCGAGCGGCTCGAATTTAGCGCGAAAATCGACTTATTAAAACATGATACAAAAAATATTCGAGATTTTTGTCGTCAGCAATTCATATTAAAGTTCCTCAAATTATTGTCCTTTTAAAAAGCTTTATGATATTTTACATGCAATACATATTGAATGTAAAATTTTTTTTAACAAATGCCATTATTTCGTTAATACATAATTCAACTTTTACGTTATTAAATATATGTATATTACATAACTTAGAAAATTAATTAAACCTTTGTATTATTTGTGTTCAATTGCATATAATTCGATGTCTGTGTAAATTCTCATTTAGTTCATGATTAATTTTTATCTATATCTTTCCAATGTGAAATTGCATTAGCCGAATATGAAAGTAGTCAGAAGATAAAATTAAGTTGATATTTTTACTATATTGCATTATATCGTTTTAATAAGTTATTCAAGTTTTAGTAGATGTCGTGTAAATGTGTCTGTGCTAAAATTAAAACGTCAAGCAAAAACTGCACACTAAATCACCCACCTGATGCAGTGACAGTAATCATGACGGAGACAATGGCGATGACGCCGAGCACCGAGGCGGTCGGCTGCATTCTCCAACCGGTCATCTCGAGGATCCACGCTATCTCAACCCTCAGGAACCTGCTCCATCTCGTTCATCTTCCCTCTGTGCAAGAAACAGAATCGTTATATTAGTAATGAAAACTGAATGAACCTTGAAATAAATCGCAAAAAGAGCACATTTTTCTTCTACTTTTGAAGAAATGGGTGAAAGCAAAATATATTCAAAGACCTTCATGAAATTCAAACATATTTTTAATATATATCTTTGTGCATTTGTATTTTTTATACCTTTTCCTCAGAATAGTGTTTCTAAATTGATATCATCTCACTAAAAACAGTTATTTTTAATTAACTTCAATATTTTGATAATAAGAATTTATTTTTTGTATAAAATTATCTTCAACTAGATGAGTTATCGAAATCTCTAAAGAACACATGATTCGCTTTGCTTTACGATGGTTAAGGATTGAAATTCATCGTAGGATCGAATTTCCAACTAGGCGCTATTATAAAAAAGCTCACAGGAAAGTAGGCATCGTAACTTTTACTGCGTTACTCAAGTTTTAATCGTCGATTGTAATAGGTACTGTAACCTAAATAGATAAACCTGCACAATGTTACATCTTCTTTTACATCTGTTAACGGAATAAAGTAAAACGTAAAAAAGATACCAATAAGTCGTCTTTCATATAATAAGCAATATAAATCACTAGAAATATACTTTTAACATAGGCTTGTTTCTTACTTTTATTTTAGCACAAGATAACATTTTAATTTTTTCAATAAAATGATAAAGTTTGATGTTAAAAATATATTGTAATAAACATGGAATTAGGTTTTGTATTAAGTTCTCTTGCAATAATAGAAATAAGAAAGTTGCAAGATTCTACTATTTTGCTCTCTATCAATTATATTTCTCTCTCTCTCTCTCTCTCTCTCTCTTTTCACAGTTTTTATAATATTCACTATATCAGATTTCAATTAAAAACAAGAAACAGTGCTGTTAATCTCAGTTTTATGAAGAAACAACGCGGAGTAAAAAACGAAAAACTATTTTCCATGAGCCAGTCTACAATTTCATCTTTCATCATATTAATGAATATGACAGAACGAACCTGGATTATCCAAGGCAGATTCACTACACAAAATGTTGCACACACGCGATAACAGATACAAAACGTAAAAATGCTGCTGCTAATGAATTAATTTTTCTTCCCCTAAGGGTGTCTAATTATTATCGATATCATAAGAGCAATGCTTCTAATTATTTTACAATTAAATAATTGATAATCAAAATCACAAAACTTGTGCATTCAAACCTTCTTCAAAATTTTTTAACATTTTCATATATAAAAACAACTTATTTTTTAAAAAATCACATTGTGCTGTTAATAAGTAAGGAAAAAATGAAAAAAAATTAAGTTGTGCAAAAATATCGATCGTCTTGCCCGAGCGAATATCCCGTTTACGCGGATAAGGCAATTATTAAAGAGCTACCCGTGATTAAGCTCGCTTCCCTAGAAATATTATCCCCGACCTCAACTACGTTCCCTAATTTGCATCCGTCATCTCTAACAAACACGATTTGCTCGTCTTTCAGACGTTGACGGATAAATGAAGTTTTTGAAGTAGCTACAGCCATCAATAAGCGTCTTTATGCGTGATCGATCAAAAGTCAAAACTGTCGAATGACACTGGAATGTCATATTAACTGAAGAAAAAAGATTAAGAAAGAAACGATACCAAATAATTTAATTTTAAAAATAATAAATCTGAAAGATTTTGCATAATAATTATTAATAGTTTATCCATTTATTAATGATTTTATATGACATTAAGATGAATTAGCTATAAATTGCAATCATATAAATAAAAAAATTAATTCTGAATTGAATACATAATAATAGATTGTTCAAAAGATCGATTTTACATACAAAAACATATATCAGTTTTATATTCGCATTACTTTTTATATCTGTATTTACATCTATAAAATATTATTTAGCATGTTTAAATCACTTTATCTGCGGTTTTCCGCGAAATAATTTATCTGGCTTTCCGCGGGTGACTGCTTAATAGCCATCAGTTTTTATATTCGCTGTCGATATATCGACACAATTCACCACGTTATTACACAGTTTCCGTTAATCGTTAACGAAGAGATGACATTTATTTTCCGAAAATAAAAATAGGACGGTATTGAAAACCATTGATCATGACATGTACCTAGCTATACTGAGATTATCAATAAAACCGAATATTTCAATATTTTTACACGCCGCATATAAGTTTAAATCTATTTACTTATATGTATATACACGTATGTGTAACAAATTTAGTATTCTTTAATTGTAAAAATTTGTACATGTAATATATATACGGAAAGAATAATTTTACTGAAGTATTTAAAATTTTAGTTGAATATAGATCTGAAAATAATTTGTTGCACCATCAAAATAATTATGTAGAACACTCAAACTGATTGCTAAAATGTCAAAACTTTTTACAGCGTTATCATACTTCAGCGACCTACTATAATTATTTTGATGGTGCAACAAAATTATTTTCAGATCTGTATCTAGCTAAATTTTTAGATACTTGAGCAGAACCGTTTTTTCGGTGTACAATTCAACTTTGATAATATCGCATTAGTTTAACTGTAAATAATTTAAATTTTAAATTCAACGTTACGAATCACAACATAATTACACATAGTTATACGAAGTGTATTGAAATTTCCGCTGTAGTTATATATTTCAGTTATTGCAGAGTAATTAGAACTATATTGTACATTAAAAGTTTTTGACATATAAACGACGCATAAATCGTAACCGTTTGAAATTAGTGAAGCCGTAATATAACTTAGCTACGAGCTAGCAAACAGCATATTGAAACTTCTCTTCAGAATTCATTTCTTTCTTGTGACGCTATTGGAGTTGTTGCGCGCGGAAAGTTGCCAACACATTAATTGCAATTAAACGGCAGGACGCGACTATAGCCATATATGTCTGCTCGAGACCCACATAGTCGTTAACATAACTTCGTTACGAGCCGATGAATCAAACATCGCAATTACCAGTCGAAATGTTCGATTTGATGAAAAATTAAGGGCGTAGAGCACTTTACATAATCCAAGCTCATTTAATCATATCATGCGCAAGCTCCTAGAAACCCAGTCATTTTTAGATTACCTTCGACAAAGCAGCTTACTCAATAAAATGTTTAATGTCAAATATTGGAAAGTCTAATGAGATTACGCTAAGGTCAGTTTTAAATAAATAAAATCTGTATCTACAACTATATATAACTGAATCTGCAGATAAAAAAATATTGGTCATCTAGGACCCTCTGCGCGCACGACGGTCACATAATTAAGTCAGAAATTGTGACGAAACGATGTCCGACTCGATGGTCGCGCTTATCACACAGTCGCAGCAGATGGAGATTCTAACGAGTCCTCAGCCGACTGCCAATTATAATGTTTAATCAGACGTACCTAACTACAGACGCACGTGTATACATGGCGCGCTATTACTTACCGGGAGTCGAGACGGAACGAGATTTGCCGAGCCGAGGAAGTCAAATATTCGCACAGATATGATTGCATAATTTCGCTCGGCCTCGCGTGGCATTTCGAGAATTCCTACTTAATGCGAAAACTTTGATCTCAGATTTCTGCCTCTTCTTTAATCCATGTACCGCGTCTGTGCAAAGCGTCGTAATAGTAAATCAACTAATATCTTCTATGAGCCAGCTAAACGGCGGAATCATATGTTTATCTTACTTTCGCGCGATATCGCGTTATACGCGTCATTTAATCGTACGGATTATATAGGTCGTAAGAGTTAATCTGTATACGCTTGTGTAATATTAAGTCAAGTTAGATGATTTACGCAAGCCGATGAACCCGAGTTGATGTTTAATATTATGTAACACACACACACATACACACACACACAAACAGAAACTCCGTAAAATTTCAAGTTAAAAATTATCTACTAAGAAAATATGCTTAACTTTCAATTTGCAGATTTGCATTACGAGGTATTTTAGTGAATATTAAAAATTTTCTCTCTTCCTTTTTTTAAATAGCAATCGCATAAATATTCATACCTATAATTGAAATATAGATTATTTGTATGGCGTAAAAAAGTACTCTAATAAAATTAAACTTATTCTGACCACAAAAATAAAAATATATAAAAAATACATAAACATTCGTAAATTAAGTTAGACTATTTTATTGCAACTTGTATTACAGTCATTTATCACATAAAAAGCGTTTTATCTTTTAAGAAATTATTTTATTTCTTTTCTGTGCTATAAAGTTTAATTTAAACGTAACATGATAAATATTATTAAAACAAGCTGCTCATTAAAGTCGAAATAAATAAGATTCAAGATCTTATCCATCTAATAAATTGATCTATATTATTGTACTCTTTTCTTCAGATTACCTTTTACTTTACGAGTTTACACGTATAATTTTATTTCATTTAGTAGTATACCTCAAATTTACCCTTTAATTTCACTTTTTATATACATTTATATTAAAGTAAAAGTAATTAAGAACAACAATTCTTTTACAAATAAAGCTTAACAGCACATTATAGGGATAAAACCGTACATAACTTAAGTCAAGAGCGGCTAAGAAAGTATCTCGTTAAGTTGTTTGCCAAAGAAAAACTGTTCTTGTCAACGCAAAGTTTTACAGATTCTATCCAACTGAATCACTTCGCTTATTTCAATGTGTATTGGAAACGTTGGCTACATGCAAATGGAAAGAGTTTCAACAGGCTGAAGGCTGAACTACGTGATGTTATATATACCTATAAAATCTGTGCCAAAGAATCATTGTTCTACTATTAATAATAATTTTCTCTATAATTTCAGGAACGTATATCGCTACGTTAATATACAATATAATTATAATTTGTGTGCAATAATATCTTGTGCTTATATCTTTATGCTAATAAAGCAAAAATGAAAAATTTCTCTTAAAAATATAATATAATTTCAAAAACTGTGCTAACATATGTCACGATAATTTATATAACCTCATCATTTAATTAATTATTGTATATATCCCAATCACAATATCTAGCAATAATAATAATAATAGATATGAAACTAATATCTAAAAATTAAAAAAAACGGTGGTAATAAATAAAAATAAAACAAAAGCAGAAGATAAAGATAAGATATTAAAAATAATTTTAAAAACTAATTTTAAAGTTTTTGTAAAAGTTTTTATTAATTAAAAATAAAATGTCAGATAAAATAAATTGTCTAAAACAAATCGCAATAAATTTTCTGTGCCAAATTTTGTTTTCAAAAACATCAATTTCAAAAATTTCAATTTTTTTCAATTTTTTTTGGTTATTTTTTTATGAACAATTTATTATCCCTATAATTTTGTAATAGTAGATATAAATATTGCATCTTATCTTTCAAAAATCATTGCATACGAGTATGTACCGTACATTTTCAATATATTGACGAAAATTCAGTTTTGCTCACAATTCGACTAAACGCTCTTAAATAGCACGGTTGCTCACTTAATAGATACATTGCAGAATCAAGACGTCGCTCGCACTTGCTCGCCCGCGATGGGCATTGTTTGTCGAACTACTCGAACAATCGCGTTAACAGGCTGCTCCCGCGGCTCATCAATATCGTTCAGAAGTTCTCGCCGCGCGCCCAAGTTCTCCCTCGCCTGTGAGTCCGTCGCGTAATAATTATAGGGCCGTCCACACTTTCGCGAACAGCGGCCTAGTTATAACCGGTGGGATGTCTCAGCGTAGTTTAGTTGAGGCGATTTGGCATGGAACTTCGAAGCGGAGTTACAACGACGGGCTCGATATATTCAAGTTAATAGCAATTACTGTCGGACGAACGCAAAACCGGCTGACTGACGGAACTTCCCCAGTGAACATACCCCATCGTTAGTCGTTAAGTCCAAACGGATCACACATGTAATATATAATATCATGTTCTATAATATATATTTCAAGAGAATAAAACCGCCGCGCCGTTACGCCGAACGTCAAGTAATAAACCAAAAGAATGGGGCATTACGCCACGAATGGCTGAGAATTTTTCATCGCAAATCGTCTGCGAGTGGTGTCATTTACTATCCGATAGACGAAGTTCTGAAGAATAAATAGAGCCCTGCGATAAGCCGGGCTTTCTACGGTAAACTAGGTATTAAACTGGATTTTGCTTAATCCTTCAATTCAAAAATTGTCTGTGTACCTACCTCTTTGCAAATATTTTTTATAAAAGCTTTTATAAAAAATTATATTTCCGTGCAGCAAGTCTTTGAATTATTTTGTTTGTTATGACAGATAAATAAATTATCAAAGTTACTAATGTTACCCTTATATCTCAACATCTTTTTAATAAAATAAAAGTTTTCGATAAATTTTTGAAGAAATCAGTATATCATCTTCATATTAAAACTTCGCGTAAATCTACTATTGTTTTTACTTAATTAAATATATTCGTGTTCGAAATACATCAATTCGTGGAAAAATAAAACCTTAATACTCTAACAATAAGTTAAGTTATGCTACCATTCATTTCGCAGTTATTATTCGCCATGCCACAGTTCTCAGATCTACACAACGTTCCACACAGTTTTCTTGTTTGGAAAATTAAATATCACTCCATTCCGTCTGCTGATTGTAAATGAGGCTTCGCAACTTTGCCACTTAAGATAGTACTAATACATACGTCAGTTGTAACCCTTTACGTAAACTGCGACACAGATGGTGGCGCGAATCTAGTTGCTGAGTCAGTTAAACTTCTTAAGTAGAGTGCGAGATGGTTTTTACTTAATCAAGGTCGCTAGCATAATAATTTATTCCTTATTTCTGGGTCAGTCTAAAGAATTCTAAAAAAACGCACATGCTCACAGAAAGCAAAGATTGAGTACTTTTGATATATATCCATTAATTAATTATTAATAATTAGATTTTTTACGTCATAAAGCATGTTAACTTAGATTGTGATGTTAATCTAACAACTACTTCTAGATTTTATCCTCAGTTAATTCATGTATGCATATTATTTTATTAATTTTTTCACAATCCATTTCTTTCACTTCTTATTCAAAAAATGACTTTCACGGTTATGACTAAAATTTAAAAATACATATCTATACAAATACATATAATATACACAAAGTATTTCATGTCTTGCACATTGTTTTCTATTAGATAGATTCATTAATTTCGAATCAATTTCTTTAGAAAGAAATGTCAAGACACCAATAATTTTCAAGTTATATATAAATGGTTGAGAAAAAGTAAGCCTCTTAACAAATTAAAATTCAAGGAATCAAATAAATTACTGAACTACATTCTTTAACTAATTTTAAATAAAAACTAAATGAAAGAAATTCAATGGAATTCTAATTTTAAACTAAATTAGAAACATATGTATGTACTGCTGAAGATTGAAAAGCTTTCTTCGATAATCTTCCCTCGCTAAGGAAAAATCGACTTTAAGTTAATTAAAGAATTGGACCAAAAAAGTAGTAAAAAATTAAACACATTAAATATAAATCTTTTACCACATATTCTTGAGTTTTTTAAGCTATTACAGTCATGTAACTTTATATAGTACCTGAAATATAAAATACAAAGGCAATGATGTTTTCAAATTTGTTCCATTTTCACATAAACTCAATGTTTTATTTAAAAAAAGCAAATTTAAAAATTAAAAAAAACATTTTTTAATTCTTCGCAAGATTATGATAAGATTAATAATATGGGATGCTTAAATATTAGGAAATATTAATGCTTAATGAGAAACAGAAAGTTTGTACGGTCAAAGACAAAATTTGCGAATTTATTTCAAGGGAAGAAATGATTGGACTGAAGAAACCTAAACCAGAAAATAGTAGATTGCTTCCTTAAAAGTTATGGAATGATAGTAAAACACGAGGCACTCGAAATTTTCGGTCCTGCCTTTAATTACAGAAAACTCCTACATTTTAATAAGTTTTGTGTATTACAAATTAATATATCTGAAATATAATAGTAAATATTATCTATATATGAAGAACTTTGTTTATTCATTCCTTTCCCTAAAATAAATTTGCAAATTTTGTCTTGCATTTGGTCATACAAACTTCCTATTTCTTCTCAAAAAAAAGAAAGCTTTTGCGATATAGAAATTTATGGTTTATCGTAATAAAATGATTTATCATAATAAAAGTTTGAACAAAAGCTTACTGTAGTCTAAACTTTGAACTAATGAAAGTTAAGAAACATTTTTAGTTCACACGCAAGAATAGTGAATAAATTTTACTATTATTAATTGTCGACGGCAATTATGAAGTCGCAGAGCGACTTTCCAGAAAATTAACAAAAAACACTCAAATCTCCGCGGCGCGCAAATAAATGCGGCACATTAACATCACCACTCCCGTGACGCCACTCTTTGCCCGGATATTCTAATTAACACAGACTGTAATGCACCGTGGCGTACCGCTGTAATTCGTTGTAATAACCTTCGAGGCAATTAATTGTGCGCGCGCTTACTTTACGATTAATTATACGCCATACATTCGTTCTCCTGTTCCGCGTCGGTGAAATTGCAAAAGCAACAAATAATACCGCTGCATTCTTTTCCAGTTGAAAGATAACGCCTGTGTAACCAAGAAAAGAAGAAGAGAAAGAGCATCAACACAGTGCTATCTTTTTCAGTATAAATAAATAATTTCATAAATCCAAATTCTAAATCCTCTTCATCGATGTAAAAATATTTGCTTATTTATTAAATTTATTCTATCAAGAGTCGAGTCATATCTACTTTTCAATTGTTTCAAAGAACCCCGCACAGTTCTTATAAAAATTGGATTTTGGTGAAATTAGCTAAAACTTTGGAAATAGTCAGTTTATGTGATCCACCGTTTAATATATGAGCGTTTAAAAGTCAAAATAAGGTGTTATTTCGGTACTATTGTAGGTCAGTGGATTACAATGTATTATTTTGCAGAATCACACAACTTATCTTTTTTACATATTTTTGTCTTAATAAAACTTCTTTTTACTAATACAAAAATATATATTTATGTAAAAAAATATATACATGCATGTATATACACATATGTATGTAAATGATAACCACGAAACTTATCACGCTGTCATACCTCGGCCGCCAGCTTCATAATAAAATAATACCTTACTTTGACTTTCGAAAGCTCATAGTGCTTAAACTTCAAACGATCGATTATTGTAAATCTTGCCGATTATAACTTTCAATCAGCATCACATAAATTATCTATTTTCGAAGTTTCAGCCAATTTCACCGAAATCCACGTCCTACAATAGTACCGAAATAACACCTTATTTTGACTTTTGAACGCTGATAGCGCCTGTACGGTCGATTATTGTAAATCTTGCCTATTATAACTTTTGATCAGCATCACATAAACTATCTATTTCCAAAGTTTCAGCCAATCCAATTTCCATAAAAAAAGATCTTGCCTGTGCAAGGTCTGTGCAAGGTTTTTTAATAGTATTGACGTTACACTGTCATATAGATCTAAACTCATACTTGTAAAGTTTCTTTTTTCCTAAAAGTAAATATAGTGTTCCTATATTAAATGGTATGCAATTCCTGTTAAAGTGTTCTTATATTAAATTTTTATATTACAAATTAGAGATTTTCCGAAATCAGAAGTAACATAACTTTAAACCAGAACAACAACTTCGCAAGAAGCTGAACCTTGTTCTAAACTGCAAAACAATGTATGTTGATTACACTAGTTATATTGTAATGGATGAGGATCTTCAAAGGCTCATTAATTCTGCGAAAGCAAGGATGGTAAGAAATTAAAATAAGAAAGGAGGTGTTTCATAACTCGTAAGAAAAAGGGAAGGAGTATATTTTAACAATGTGTATAGCACTTATCTCTCAGTGCAAATAATTTATTTAATGGCAAATATTGTTGAATATGGCGCTCTAGCGCCTTGAAGCGCCTCTATGTTCGCACAGACACGCCACGCATGCTAGGGAAAATTAAAGTTCCGTTGCGTGAGCGCTTACTGCGTTTCACTATATACTCTCACTATCTATGTACTCTACTTGTCTTGTCGTTCGTTCGTTACGTTGCAGTGTGTATAAAGTTTCTTTTCGTTGCATTACCTTTTTCCAAAAAGACACACTGCCTATTGTATTCAAGTCTTATAATTACACGTATCTTAACCACAATACCGGGCGTAAGTCATTAAATAACCCTGCGCAACAGGTTATCGGCCCAGGACAGCCCGCAGAGAGTACTTGTGCGTTATTTACGAGAGAGGTTAGATTCGAGTCTCGTTCGTAAAAGTAAGTCGAGCCTATCTTGCACATTCTTGATAATCCGTTGAAAGCAGATCACAATCAAAATGTCGACTCACGAAGATCTGCGTGTTCCCGTCTTGACGAAAGCATCGTATCAACGCTGGAAGTTTGAGGTTACTGCTTGTCTCAAGAGCGTCGGCGTCTACGAGGTCGTGCATGGCAGCGAGGTATATCCGACGGACGGAAGACCGGAAGAAATAAAAGAATGGCAAAAGAAGGATGCAAAGGCAATGCGTATTCTGTCAGGCGGCTTAAGTGATGATGATCATTCGGCAATACGAGAATGCAACACCTCGAAAGCGATGTTTATAAAAATAAAATCACTTTACGAGACGAAGACTGAAGCAAATAAATATCTGCTGAATCAGGCATTGCACGCCATGAAATTCAAAGAAGGACAGTCCGTCCAGAGTTACTGTTCCGAGTTAGCAGTCATCGTGCAACAACTTGAAGCCATCGGCGAGAAGATCAGTGACGCAACATTGGTAGCGAAGTTAATCAATGATTTACCTACAAAATTCGACACATTCCGTGAGACGTATTACATACAAGCAACAGGTGACAAAACGATAAAATTTGATGACATCCGTCAACAGCTTGTACTAATTGAATCACGAAGAGATGAAACCTGCAGCAAATCAGACAGCGGTGATGCACTTATCACAAAATCACAAACGTCAAGTAAAGATAAAAAACCGAACGTTGATAAGAAGCCACGAAGCAAAGCTGAATGCTTTGAATGTCACAAGCCTGGTCATTTTCGGAAAGATTGTCGCAAATACAAAGCCAGAATTGCAAAAGAGCAGTCACAAGGTAAATCGACCGAAGCAAATCAAACGTACAGCAAGTCACTAATGCTCGCATGTCGGTCGGTATACACAGCAGTCAACAGTCAAGACTCATGGATAGGTGACAGTGGTGCCTCGAATCATATGACGTACCGAAGAGATATATTCACATCATTTGAAGAGATCAACGACGGCTCATATCCAATCACAGTAGGCAACAATGAAGTCATTTATGCTAAAGGCAAAGGAATGGTTGATGTTAAATCGTTATCAGGAGGCGATGTTACGCTAACAAATGTATTATACGTGCCGAAACTTGGTCGTAATTTGCTTTCACTTGGTGCAGCAACGAAGATGCAAGTCAACGTGAAGTTTGGTGAAGATGTGATCGAGATGTCGAAGGATGGTCGACGACTGGCAACAGGACATCGTTTACCAAACAATCTTTACGAGATGGACTTTATTCAAGTCGGCAGTGCAGCTAATATTAGCGTTCAAGAGGCTTCGCTTCAGGTATGGCATGAACGGTTAGGCCACGTAAACTATGGTTCAGTTCGTCAACTTGCAAGCAGTTCAGCGGTTGAAGGTATGAAATTAGCGAAATGCTCAACCAGTGGGAGCGATAATTGTTTCTGCGAAGCATGTGTTTATGCAAAACATTGTAGACAGCCATTTAATGAAAGTAGTACTCGAGCCACTAATCCAGGTGAGCTGATACACTATGATATATGCGGACCAATGTCGACTGAGTCGTATGGTGGTGCAAAATTAATGGCGGTATTCGTAGATGACTATTCTGGTTTTCTGTTTGTCAAACCACTGGCAGCTAAGTCGCAAATACTTGAAGCCATACAGGAGGTAATTGCTGAGGTAAAGGCAACCGGTAACGAGGTAAGACGTACACGTTCAGACAATGCACCTGAATTTCAAAGCGCTGAAATGCGTAAACTAATGAGAAAACACTCAATTGTACAAGAGTTTTCAGCACCAGGCGCTCCACAGATGAATGGACGTGTTGAACGCCAGAATCGCACGATAGTCGAAATGGCTAGAGCGATGCTTACAGGTGCAGACTTACCACGTGGACTATGGGCAGAAGCGGTAACGACAGCAGCGAAGATTCGTAATTGCATTCCGTTGAAGCGATTAAACAACAAGACTCCACAAGAAGCGTTTACTGGATACAAGCCAGATATTGGACATTTGCGTATTTATGGTAGCAAAGCATACGTTCTGATAAATGAAGGGAAGAGATCAAAGTTTGATCGAAAATCTGAAGAAATGTTACTTGTTGGATATGCATACAAAGCATATCGTCTTTGGAAACCAGGTACTCGACGTGTCGTAATTCGGAGAGATGTCATTATAGTCGAACCTCGAACACAGCAAATGGCAAGAATTGTCATACCAGATGACAAAAATGATTCAAAAACGACAGATACAGACATCAAAACCGAAGATGATTACGCTAATACTGAAGAGGAGGCAAGTGAAAAAGAAGAGGAGGCAAGTGAAGAAGAAGAAGAGGCTAGCAAGAAACCGCGCAAGAAACGTGAAAAGCGTATGGTCGAAGTTAGAGCTGATAGCATTGCAAATCAAACGCGAAGCAAAACACAATGTGTTACATCAATGACTAGCGTACAATTATGCGCAAGTGCGTTTATTGCAAATGTTGAATTACCTACAACACTTGAAGAAGCGAAAACATCTCCAGATGCGAAGAAATGGAAATTGGCAATGGCAGAAGAGCTTGACTCGCTCAAACGTAACAAAACCTGGACGCTCGTCGAAGCACCAAAGGATCGTAAGCCAATTCGTAATAAATGGATCTTTCGTTTGAAAATCAAACCAGACGGAAGTGTTGATCGGTATAAAGCGAGACTTGTCGTAAAAGGGTGCTCGCAGAAACCAGGTATTGATTTCTCAGAGACGTTTTCACCAGTAGCACGATTTGATTCAGTGCGTACGTTACTAGCAGTGGCAGCAGCGAAGGATTTCGAAATAGTCCAACTAGATGTCAAGACCGCATTCTTACATGGCAAACTTACAGAGACGGTTTATATGGAACAACCAGAAGGATTCAACGATGGTACGAATCGTGTGTGTCTTCTAAACAAGAGTCTCTACGGTCTTCGACAAGCGCCACGCCAATGGCATGAAGAGTTTGACGACTTCATGACAGAATTTGGTCTTGAACCGACAGATGCAGATCCGTGCGTATACATTTCAGAGGACGGCGAACTAATGGTCGCATTATATGTTGATGATGGTCTCGTATTTGGCAAATCAAAAAGGAAAATCATCAAGTTATTGAAAGCGATGCAACAACGATTCGAGATAACAAGCTCGGATGCGACATTTTATCTTGGCGTCGAAATTATACGTAATCGAGAAGAGAAAACCATACGGTTGGTACAGACAGCATATGCAAAAGCTATACTCGAGAAGTTTGGAATGACAAATTGTAATCCGATAGCTACTCCGGCAGATGCAGGCACTACATTGAAGACAAACATCAATGAAGATTCCAGAAATGTGCCATATAGACAACTTGTTGGGTCGTTAATGTATTTAGCAGTTGTGACACGACCAGACCTGGCATATATAGTGGCGACTCTCTCAAAATTTCTTCAATCGCCAACAGATGAGCACTGGAACGCTGGCAAGCGTGCCTTGAGGTATCTAGCAGGTACAACGGACTTCGGAATCACGTATGGATGCGACAAGTCGAATGAGCTGATCGCATATTCGGATGCAGATTGGGCGAATTGTGTCGACACGCGAAGAAGTATGAGTGGTGTTGTGCTCTTACTCAATGGTGGACCAGTCACTTGGTTCTCACGCAAACAAGGAGTCGTCGCGACATCAACAACCGATGCGGAATACGTAGCAGTACATGACGCAGGAAAGGAGATTGTATGGGTTAGAAGACTACTAAAGGAGATCGGATGCAATCAAGATAAACCAACTACGTTATTTTGCGACAATGCAGCAGCCGAAAAGCTCATTGCAAATCCAATACTTCATCGCAGAACTAAACACATCGACGTAAAATTCCATTATACCCGTGAGTTGGTCGAGAGCGGAATAATCGAGATCAAGCATGTAAGCAGCAGTGGACAACTCGCAGACATATTTACGAAGCCACAAACGAGGAATCTTTTTGAGGCTAATCGGAAGCTACTTGGAGTATACATAGCGAACATTTCAGCGAGTGGGAGTGTTGAATATGGCGCTCTAGCGCCTTGAAGCGCCTCTATGTTCGCACAGACACGCCACGCATGCTAGGGAAAATTAAAGTTCCGTTGCGTGAGCGCTTACTGCGTTTCACTATATACTCTCACTATCTATGTACTCTACTTGTCTTGTCGTTCGTTCGTTACGTTGCAGTGTGTATAAAGTTTCTTTTCGTTGCATTACCTTTTCCAAAAGACACACTGCCTATTGTATTCAAGTCTTATAATTACACGTATCTTAACCACAATACCGGGCGTAAGTCATTAAATAACCCTGCGCAACAAATATTTTTAGCGTTATATATTGTACGGTGTACTTTGCGAGACAAAGATTCCGTTACGCAATTATTAATTTTTATAATTATTACGTAAGCGATTATCATAATAATTTATTACCGTATTTTAATTTCGTGACATCATAAAACAAAACTGGGCATCAACATCGTTTAGTAGAACTCTTGAAACCCATTAAAATTTAGAGAGAGATATATATATACCCACAATTTATAGTCAAGCTTAGTAACCTTCGAACTTGCGAAAACTTTTGACAAAGTGTAGTAACAAGTCCATCTAACTCCGCGTCGTTGCTTTGAATACCCGGTGAAATCGAAGCCGCAATTTCGCGTATAAGTTTTGAGCGTTATTTCGCGATTCTAATACCACCCCTCAGTTGTTATAGAACAACACCATGGAAACGAGTTCGCAACAACGAGCAGCATCCATGGGATACTGCCATGGTAATGTCATCTTGCTAACGTCGCTTTAATGACTCGCAAATTTAACCTGCTCTCCACCGGCGCGGCGCGCTCGCTCGCTCACCGCGCGGAAAGTTTGTCGAGAAATCCGAGTCGGCTATCGCTGAAGTCGCAGTTTCGGAACCCAGGATATTCTGGAATTAACGTGATATCGATTCGCGCGCGCCGAGTGCTCATTAGAACACGCTACGTTACGTTCACGACGGGGCGAGTGCACATTTTCGGGATTAACGGCATCCCGATTTTACTGCAGCGCGAAATAATTAAGGCACGATATAAGACGCCGATTATCTACGATTCGAGTGTACCCAACCCGGTTAATCGGTCTTTTGAGTGTGTTCATTGGCAATTTCCTATTTCCGCATTTAGATGAGGGAATCACGGAAGCTACGCGATTTAGTAATTCATTTTTTATTATAATAGTATAATTTTTAGAATTAATTAAGAAATAAACGCAAGACATCAAATTACTAAACTAAATTTTTCTTGGAAAAGAAAAAGAAAAAAAAAGAAAAATATACATGCTAATTTTAAGTTATTAACTTAATAATACCTTCATAATCAATTTAAGAACTAAAAAATGTACAACATTTGTAAATACATAACTAATAGCGCTATTAAAGTATTATTAAGATTAATTTACGCACATAACATTAACGCAAAATTTCAATATTTATGTTAATTAAATATCAATTTATAATTAGGGATTATGGATTAAAGAATCTATATCCACATGGATTAAGGGATAATGCAGTCAAAAAGAACGCAATCCATGCGTGACGCAACATGAAAGCACGTAACTTTGAAATATTTCACAACAGTGCGGCATAACGTCACAAGCGAGATTATCCATATAATATCAACGTAATTTCCTTTTTATATCCATATTTCACATTTATCTCCATTCTATAATTTAATCCTCTTGTACAGTTTTCAAAATCCAACACAAATATTATACATATATTTAGATACAAGCATTAAATAAAGAATATTAATCATATAATTCGTAGACGGTAATATTAACCATCTAGCAGCAATAATAGCGAAATATTATGCATGTAAGAAAGGTAAGAAGATAAAATGCGAGTTAGAGATAAGTATGAAATACGGATATAAAAATGCGATTACGGTGATGAGCTCATTACGTGGCTAATCTGCTTATGGCAGATTAATGTTACCGCGCCGTTTGAAATATTTCAAAGTTTACGTGCTTTCGTGTTGCGTCGCGCACGGTATCATGGCTGTATTCTCTCTGGCTGTATTACCCAAATCCTCACCTTAATCCATAATCCCTAATTACAAATTGATAAGTAATTAACGTGAATATCGCTCACGCGTCCGATGCATTAATATCGGAGCGCCATTTACGGCAATTCCCGTTGTTAGCTAATCGATAATCGTACTAATCCAGTGGCCTATTATTTTCTCATTCTACAACGGCAAAACTAAAAAATTTTCGATATCACATATTATAGTAAAATTAACATAAAATATTTCATATAAAAGAGAAATCACTTTATCTTTATTATTTAATATTTCTTAGACAATTTTAGCACTCTTTTTAAGAATTAAATATGAAAGTAATAAAGTATGTATAATCATGAAAGGAATAAACTTCAATTATGATCTTGGTCAACATCTCGCACAATAAAATATATCTCATGGACTTAATGCATGACTATTCTCTTGCCTGAATTTTACCTCAATCTATTAGTAATTTGTGTATATTAATTAAATAGATCTTCAACAAATTGCTAATGCGTATTAAAATTTTATGAATATTAAGTATTTTCCATCGTTGTTTGTCCCATTAACGAGCGTCCATTTGCTATCAGAGGCGTATTCGTCGCTTCTGTAGTAATACATCTGGCAACGTATAATACGGTTTGTAAGGAACGCCCGAGAAATGAGATCTTTAATTAAAGGTACCACAATTTTCTTCTCTATCTCCGTTGCACAAGTTGGCGCGGAAAAGAGAGGCGGCGCGATGCGGGACAAGAAGTAGACGAAATTCGACTCGCTCAGGAGAACTAATTTCGCCGTTGCGGTTCGCACATATATTTATCCACGAAGGTGTATTCCGCGGGGTGCAATGAATGCACCACATCGGATAAGACACATAAAAAAGTTCCGCATACAGCAGCCGCAGCGCCGCGGCGCCGTCCATGACGCCCGCCGCCGCCCGTGTTCTCGATAATACAACGCCTTGTTTACGGTTTTCGAGCTTATCTCCCGGTTTTTCAATTAAATGAAGCGGCGCGTCCAATTAAAAGCGCGCATATCTCCTGTGATCCTCGAACAATAGATGATTCAATGAAAAAATTCGATCAAATATATTTATTTCTCCTCCTGATAGCTGCGTGATCTATTTCTTGAATACTTTATGTCACGCGTCGTGGGAATTATGCAATGCAAGAATAACGTCATTGATATCTTGCAGCCATGAACTGCAGCCTGTCGTAAAATGAAAACTCATCGTTATTACATCGTTGCACTCTATGTCGCGAATAACTTCTGTGACAATTACTTTGGATTTACTCCGTCTTAAAGTTAATACTTGTCCAAACATAAAGTTATAACGACGTATGGTTATAAAATAGTTTTGTTTACAATTACTCTAACTTATAATTAGCAGGGGAGCTTGGAAGCAGTCTCTCGCGCGCGCGTGAGAAAAGAATGCGTGATTGTTTCCAAGTGGATAAATTTCATTTAACAAACAATAATTGTAAAACTATAAATTGCTAATCACTCTCTGTATAATATCTAAATGATAAAACTTTGAATTTAAGTTTTTGTTCTTTTCTTCTATTTTTTCTTCGTCTGCTTTCTCTTTGATATTTACAATAATAAATAAATAGATTTTCTTTAAAAATTCGTTTTTATTATCTTCAATTATTCGAAAATTGAACTCGGTTTTTTAAAGCAATTCAAACCTTTTTCAATTGCTTCGCTTAGGGTACCATGTCACCGCAAAGTATATAGACTTTACAGGAGGTGTCGGCTTTATAGAATTAATTTTTCTCAAGAAAAATATTATAGGGATGTAAAAATCGATACCATTTACAAGGGTATATGAGCAATATGCAATTATTGATTGCAAAATCTATTTAAAAGCAATATTTTTAAGTGGCAACAAGCACGCGATTGTTTCTAAAATTATGATTTATACATTTATTAAGTATATCATCTTTTCAATTTTTTCGAAAACATCGCATTGTGTACGCAATTAAAAATATATTTTTACGCTTTTATATAAGTTACCTAAGTTAGAAATAAACATGTATATTTTTTCCAATTATTCTCATTAACACATACAAACTTTAGAAAAAAGGATAGTTTCACGAATAGTTTTTATATTAATGTTTATCCTCGACTTCTCGTTTGGAAAACCTAGTTAGAACATGTTTTTATTTCAATTGTTAATGCTAGCATGCAAGAGAAGATAATTTCTTTGGCACTAACCGTCTTCTAATTGTATATACGTGAATGGTGAATTTGCGTCCGGCTAGCCACTTCCATTTTGTGGTTTTCCGGAAGGCACTAGACTGAGAAAACTAATTTCGCCGTAGTCGTCCGCGTATGTAGCCATTTTGAGTAGAAAATATTCCGCGAGACCTAATGAATATATCGCGACAGGTCGGACGCATGAATAGCCGTAAAAGTTTCGTTTCTTTCTTGAGTAGAATGATAATGCGTTCGCATATAAAAGTGCGAACATACCGGCAAAATGCGGGTGTAACCGAATATTACGCATGCAACGATTACCTCTACAATTTTCATAATTTACAATTAATATTCTTTAGAAGAAAATGTAAATATGATTATGATAATGTGAACATAAACATAGAATAAATAGAAAATTTTAATCATATTTATTTATACCTCTGTGCAATTTATCTTTATAATATAATATTCAAAGTAAGTTCGTGCGCGATATATTCGTGAGAAACAAGTGTAAAAAGGTATATTTTTTTAGATTATCAAACTAATTATGTATAAGTTTATTTACACAATTAAGATAATACATTTTCTAATTAACTTTAAGTAATTATTATCAATAGCAGCTTTATGAAACTAAATTAAAAATTACTTTAATCTAAAAAATACGATAAATATTACACACATACATTCTAAATTAAACTTTTTTTATGGAGTATAAAATTTTACGATTATCTTCAAATGTATATATATTTTTGTAATTACTGAAATCCGATTAAATGTTAAATTTACCAATACATTTGTACTATCTGAATTTAAAATATCCTATAAAGAAAATACTCAAACAAATAATGTTTTCAATAAAACAAAAACTATATAAAAGTTTCATTTATGACATCAATTATATCATTCAAAGAAAGATGATTTCTTTTAAAAATATATTCTGATGCCTTCGGTTGTTAGATTTGTTGTACTTATTAAACATATCTAGATCGAGAGACTTATTTTATCTAATTTAGAGTTTTGCGAAAAATCATAAAAAGTTGTTTCTCATTTTGATAAATACAGTAAAATATTATTCTTATCGACAAGAGTAGTAAGATATAGGTTGATTAGTTAGAAATTATTCAAACTAATTATCCCCTGCTAAATTTTCGAATAATTGAAACCAATGACTCATAAGTTTCGCGTTTAATTTTATGTGCATAAATATTTTCTATTTGCCTTTTCGCAATATTGTTATTTTCATCGTTGCTGTAGCCTTTTTGGTTTTATGGTTTATAGAAAAAAGTTCAACCTTTTATAAAACAAGTAAGTTTAGTTTTCAAAATGCTCGCGTGATTATCGTGGTCGCCAGTGCATCGTGTTATCGATTATTGAAACATATGGAATATATATGTTGTGCTCACCGAGCGTACATTCGCTTCGTAAAAGCGCTCCAAATAATTTTTTTTGACACAAAATAATTTAATTTAATAAAAAATATCCAACCACCTATTTCAAATATAAACTCTTCTTGGCAAATAATTAAATCATACATCTTCGAACAATCCTGTAAAAAATTGTAAATACAAAATGTCTCATAAACGCAGCTGAAAAATGTGAAATTTTAATACATATTAGTTATTGCAAAAATGATATATTTTTAGAATTTGTTTTTAAAAATTAGTTCTCTCTTTCCTTTTTCCCCCAGTAAAAATTTCGAGCATATAAAGCTTAGTTTATTATATTACGAGATGTGTTCTCGCGGTACAAAATACGAACACACTAGTTTTTCTGGAAACAAATCTATTTTTCAATCTTGATAAAAGTGGTTTTTTTTCAGACAAAAAATATCTAAATAAAGATTTCGCGAAATATAGCAACGTTACGAATATAACGAACGTATATACATGAAAAATCGTAAGGAAAGAGTTCTACGATTTTACGTGTCGGATGTGTATGCCTGCCAGGAAGTTCAACGGTGTCCTTTTCCCTCGGGACTACGACCCGAGGACGAAGTAGTTGGAAGCGAACCGAAACTTTCTCGCAAGGTTATTCTCTCGCGGGCGTGTTTTATTGCCGCGGTCCGGCCGGCGTGGCGCGCCCGAGTATTTTGTGAAGATTTTTGTAGAGTAGTCGGTAGATTACTTTTATCCGTATTCCGCACTAAGAGTCCTGCTTCGGATTCACCTATAGGGATGCCGGTCGAATGAATTCTTCGAAAGGATCTGAGTTGAGAAAGAAATTGATTCACCTATCGTACGCGCACAGACGCCGCGCGCTCGTATAAATAGCATATATACGTATACGAGATATTCCAAAAAACTACCATACTGAAAACTACATTATATTGAAAATTACGTACACCAGAAACCAAACTAAGAAGAACATCATACGTTTCAATGTTGAAGAATAAATACTTCCTTAACTAAATAAAAGAAACTTTTCTTAATTTAACTCCAAGTCGACTTTAGCTAAAACTTAGAAGAGAGAGAGAGAGAAAGAGAATTTTAATTAAAAAATTTATCATTTTCAATCTAATTTGTATAAAGGAAATTAACATTTTCTATCAGATTTTTACTGAAGAAGATTAACTTCAAATGTACATATACATACATAACTTTATAAAAAATTTAAAATAATTAGCTGAAAGAAGAAATAATAATGCTTAATATGTATTATATTTAAAATAAATAAATCTTTCTATTAAGAAAAGAAACTTTTTAAGATCTAACTCTCTACAGATATTAAAATATTACAAATAGATATATATCTTTCCATAATAATACGCAATATATAGACAGTTATTTCTGTTCATATGTAAATAATGCTGTAAATAATGCTGAAGTTAAATTTTGCCATTTCGTTACCATCTTTTCTGAATGTATACGTATACATATGCTTATACTACTGCAAGTAGTTACATAGCTAAAAAGGAAGACGTATAGAGGAATAATTTCCGGACTCGTTCGCATCTAGTCATAGACATCACTGGTAAGACAATAAATTTAAAAAATATATCTTATACAGAATATTTAAAACATATTACGGATATAACATACAAAATATGTATGACATACAACGTAAAAAATATCTGATTAATAATGCCGGAAAAATATTTGAACACATCTCGCTGTTTAATAGTAAAAATCTTAATTCCTGAACGACAATCAATCCTAAAGCATAGCCTGATTTATTCTCGTGTTGCACGTGGCCGGCAACCCGAGCGAATTCTAATCGTCACGCTTCTGTTTCCAGTCCTCGCACATCCACGATGAAATGGTTCCCAAGCGGCGTCACTCGGTACGAGCCGTCGCGTCGGGCATACTATGAAGATACAACTTCGTTTACGAAACAGGCATTTCGCAACGGCTACGCGCGTCAGACAGAATTCCTCAGAGCTTTCCTCATCTATTCGCATGGTCTTGTATATTGATTATTTAATCGCGCGTCGCCCTTTTTCGTCCGACTAAAATTTTCCTGACCGGAAAAACTCACTGCATCATATAGCGCAGTCAATGGAAAATTTCCTCTGGAGTGAACTTTGCTAATTCTAACGGACAAGGTGGCCGGTGACCAATTTCGTTATCGAAGTTACCTTGGTTAACCGCGTGTGCTACACGTGTACATGGCTGCACTATATACGCGATGTAATAGAGAAAAAGATGACCGCTGCGGTACGACGAAAGGGACCTTTTGCGCGACGCAGAATTAACTTTGACCAACCTATGTTGGTTACGACCCAGTTTTTTCACCCGTTTCTGCAGCTTGCAAGGTCTGCAGAGGTTCCATTGTAGTGAATACTTTGGATAAAATATGTTTATTTTTTAACAAATTTTTGCTAGAGCAATGCTCCAGTGCAATAGTAATAATAGTTTAGCAGATAAGTGAATACTTTGGATAAAATATGTTTATTTTTTAACAAATTTTTGCTAGAGCAATGCTCCAGTGCGATAGTAATAATAGTTTAGCAGATAATTATTTTAATTTCTTTAAAAAAAATAGAAGAATTTAAAAAAAATTGCTCTCAGCACACAGTAACTAATCCTTTTTTATCTAAGTCTTAATAATTAAATTTTAATAAATAAATTAAAAACAGAATAGTTATTATGTGCATAAAATTTTTCAACGTCCAAATGGGCGATTGAAAAATGTGATTCGTTAATAATTTATTAACTCGAAGTAATGAATTTTCTTTCGTTGCTATAGTCATTTAAATAATTAAATTAAACTCATTTCCGGTTATCCTTTCGGTCCATGACCCGATGTCTTCTTCATTGGGAAAAGTCTAGTAACGAACTTCGCTAATTCCGCGATGCAAGGACAGCAACAAATATTATTACCAAAGTTGTCTTGGATAATCAAATGGAATGCATTATATATATATACTTACAAAATATGAAATTTTTATAAAATAAATAATAAAAAAATAATAAAGATTGTTACCGAATATTCGACATAAGTTAATTTATATCTTAATTTAAAAAAACATTTAATATGTTAATGATAGCTTATATAATATATAAAATGTTAAATTATAACTTAATTATGATTAACTAACTACGTTTATCACGGTACGCGTATATAAAAGAAATAAAAAGTTTATCGTGCATTTTACGATCTTCTAAAGATTGTAAAATGTCATAATGCGCAATAAACACTTATTCACTTTAGAACTTCGTCAAATTATAATTGCAGAAATTATATTACGAATACTGTCGTAACGATGTACTTCATCAATCATTAATATCCCACGTACGTTGCACTACATCATTCTTGCGTTTTTCATCAAAGCTGTAAGATACACGCGCACTTTGAAGTAGATCGCGACTTTAACACTCTAATCTTTCATGGTCT
This sequence comes from Temnothorax curvispinosus, assembly GCF_003070985.1. NCBI lineage: Eukaryota > Metazoa > Arthropoda > Insecta > Hymenoptera > Formicidae > Temnothorax > Temnothorax curvispinosus. Next base: position 488,775 of record NW_020221030.1, on the reverse strand, counting down.
CGTAGGTAGTAACTCGTAATATTATTATCGCCGCACATTGTATATCGCGCGCGTGTTTCCTAGCCACCGACTTTCATCACCGTAGAGAGACCAAAGTTGCGCGACGTTACATAGAGCGAGACGCGTATGCAAGTGTGCGTGTATGTGTCTGTGTGTGTGTGTGCGTGTCTGTGTATGTATGTGTGCGTTTGTGTGTGAGTACACGCTCGTGCAAATGCGCTGGCGAAAGTTGCTAGAGGAGAGTTTAACAACTGAAACGGCCGAGAAGGCACCGCCAAGGTAACTGTTGTTCCAGCAACGTCCGGCTATACATGCAAGCCCTACTACCAGCTCGACGAAGAGTTATAGCGCGACGCCCATTCGCCGGAAGTAAAAGTAACGTCTTCCTTGATTTGGTCGCGCAAACCCAACAGCGTCGTAAAGCGACAGCATAATGCCCGCCACGCAATTTACGTTTTAATCATCTGCAGTATTGGTTTAACGACAATGATGAAAACGGAATTACTTTCTCTGGTTTCCTTTCGCGGAGAACATTACATTATCGATTCTCCGACAAAGTAAAATTTACGACCACGGAGAAAAATGTCGAAACTTCCGCAACAAATGCGATTTGAAGTTTTATACTTAAATTTCTCATTATTTCTTTCTCCCGTTAATTATTATTAACATTTAATGATTATTAGGATTAGTAAAAATAAATACAAATAATTTTATGTCTTATTGCTTTTCTGATTCGTCGAATTAATTGTCTATTACTAAAGTTTCGTTTTATGCAATATAAAGGATTTTTGCATTAAATCGATGCTAAATTAAAAATGAAATAAATGTAGCAGCTAACTCTTAAAATGGTATCCGATTACGCTTTCAATTTGTAATCTGTTATTTCTTTTTTAAAAAATCCAATCACAGATTTTGCAAATTTCGCGGTATAGAATATAATATAGCCAAAGTGAGGAAACAGTGTGAAATATAAAAATTCGTATATTCGTTTAACAAAATATAAAAGATACATAAAAGTTATTCAATTTGTTTTTCAAAGATTATATCAAAAAAATATAATTTATATGGTTTGGATATAGGATTTATGTTTGGATATATGTACAGAAAAATTGAGATAAATACTTTTATCACTTTGTATGACACATTTAACATCCAATAGATATAGATATATGTTTAGAATCGACCCATCATACATTCCATTACGTAACAACAAAGTTACTTCCTTTTCAACTTGCTCAATTTCTCAAATTTTCGATTTTCCAACTAACAGAGCTCGATTGAGCGAGAACACTATACTACCTGGCAATTTTCATGTTTTTGTAACAAAAAACAGCTTTTGCGGAGCGCAGGTTGGCGATTTCATCAGCGAAAGACCAACAGTTGAATATTGCTGCCCTGCCTATTCTATGTACACCGGCCCCACATTGGCTACGTAACTAACACTTCACCACGCAACTCAAGATCCGTGTTTTTTTGTTGTAAACTGATATTGCAGAAAAATTCAAACGTACATATGTATATCGAAGATGAGAAATGTTTCTGCGCGTTTTGGAAATTATATGTTACTTTAAAGTGGATTTTATTTTATTTTCATGATTATAGGGACTTAAAGATAAAACTTTCCCTTCTTTGTAATAGTTGTCTCCTATTTCGCAATTTCTTGAAATTTAATTTATATTTAAAACAATTTTTATATACATTACATATTCAGCTTTCTTACCAATATGTTCATGCCAAGTCTTTAAATAATCATTATCGTAAATATTAAAACTTCCTGAGATTATTTATATTAAATATAAATGCATACAGCTAACTTTGAATACTTCATGTGGAAACACATTGATTTCTTTCTGATAGAGCTCCAACTCCAACATACTTTCAATAAGCTTTAAAGGTTCGCCGTAAAAAACAGCGTGCTTCTGTGATTAGATGTATCTGATGAAAGATAAAATTTATCCGATGAACGATCATACGTGTCAGACTCAAAAAACAATACTTTTCTTTATTACCGTCGTTGACACATGCACTCAACGCAGTTTACGGAGCTTCTGCTAAAGGCAATAAATTCCTCGCTCACGTACAGTGTGTACCTATGAAACATAAAAGGTTTGTTCGCAGTTGGCCTCAACCCCGTATAGCTTTTATGTTCGTGATAGAGAAAAATATCGTCGCAACAGTTGTCTCCCCGAATCTGACGTCGGGTCGCGCGACCGTATCTAGTTACGATTTACTAAGTGGTACATTACGAGCAACGATATTGAGATTATGAATTTTTATAGTCGTGATTTTAACACTGTGGTTGCATCACTTGATATTCTCTGTTATATCGTAATTTGATTTCATAAATTTAAATTCTCAGTAAATATAGACTTTTACCTAAACTATTTCTAATGTTCCACATAGATATATAGACATATTAATTATAATATATTAGAATTTTAATAATTGATCTATCTATTAAAATTCTGTTGAATCATTTTAAATTAAAATAACTAAATTAAAATAACCTGAAGATTAATTTTCCTTTATGCATATATATCTTTGAAACATAAAACTAAAAACAAGTAAAAAAACAAAAAATCTAAAACGTATCAAACATTAGCTATATTATTATATATCTTGGTGGGCACCTACAAGAGTCAGCTTTCAGTGAACTGTCACAAAGGGAGGGATAAAGTTGCGTATAACATGCATATTCCTCCTTTGGTAATGTCTGTAAAAAAAAAAAAAGAAAACATTTTTTTCAAAAAGATACCTCACATGCGCGACTTCAATCCCTCTCGCTTTTTCCCGGTGCCACATTTTTATTTTATCCCTTTTGTCGCGGTGTCCTCATCTGCATTCCTGTACTTGCGCCGCAACCGTCCTTAATGGCGAAGGTCGGTCCTGAGCGAAAAGAGAAAAGGAAGAGAGAAGGGCGCTGCCCACATACACGCGCTTTCTGTGCCACGGCGTTTTTATTCGCGCTACCACCGCGGAAGAACTTGAAGAAACGGAATTAAGCGCTTAATTTAGCGTGCTACCTGATCCCTTTTTTGCGACCTGGCCACTCTTAATTGCTGCATCTTCCACGCCAACGAATCAGCAGTGAAGCATCTATGTACTTGCACGCAAAAAAGATGGCGAATCACGAAATAGCAGAAACGGATGAATTAGACTAATTTTACGTATAATAGTCAATTTATCAGTTTATTACCAGTAAAAGAAAAATTTGTGCAGAAAATCGATCCGCGTAAATCTATGCCTTTTTTTAAGTATCGGATCTATAATTATTAATATTTCAATCAGAAATTGATTTTATGTGTATATATATAAATTGCATAAAAAATAATGTAACATATAAACATATCGAATAGTAAAAGTTATGTTGTCACACTTTGAGAGATAATAAGATTTTCTTTAGATCTTCATAAATTAAACAGTGATATAACAAGAGATACTACATTTGCTATATCAATACCGAGGAGATTCCTCGACGACACTCTTGTATAAATGTGTATGCACGATCGTGAATATCAACTTGTATTGGTATAATCAACTATTTAAAAGCTTTTACTATGAAATAAGAAAATATGTATTCATCAGCACGCGTTATCCAATTTGTTATATAACTTCGATACCTCGTATATATGCTTCAATATGCAATCCACGCGACTTTCCACAGGCAATTAACTTGGCTGTTACAATAGCTTGCAAAATATAAAGCGTTAAAATGCTATTTGTCGGGAAGTAGAACTGAAAATTTCAGCTATGTTCGGTAGTATAGCGTATAGCTGAATCGCACAATCCGTCGAAAATATTTTATGACGTTCCACGGTTCACGCCTGAAAAAACTACTGCAAAAATTTCAGTTTTGACGAGCATTTTTCTAGCTTCATTCAGCCAGGTGCCTGTTTTTCGACGTTTTTCGGAACCGTTAGCAGTAACACTATGTCATGTCTCTCTATTCAACGGAATATATGGAATCGATCGCAGAAACAATCGACAATTTTACAAGACGGACGAACAAACCGCAAAAAGTTTACAAAATTGAAGAAGAACGCGTTTTCCTACTTTCTATTTCTTTATCATTTTTTTTATGCTTTATCTTTTATGAAGTTCGCATCTTAAAATTTCATTAGGCGAATGTAATAATCCATTGAATGGTTTCTAGGACTAGCGCGGCGGTTTGTAAAAAGACTCTGTTTTTGCTGTCTAAAATTCCATTTTTGTTTGCAAAAATGCGGCGAAAAAAACTAAATTTTCGCCGAGTTTTTTCCTGCCAACAAGACGATTCTCACGCGCACTCGACACTTGGAGGATTACACACTCGAGATACATTATACGTGCGCATATAATTTTGAAGTATCCATGATTCAACAGGAACAATAACCGTGTTGTAGGTACATAGTATATCTTACGTTAATACATTCAAAAATCTGATCACTCTCTTGTACGTTTTTATATAGGTTTCAACATATTCTCACGAATCAACCATTCTTTTCACTAAATAATGTTTGATATTAATTAGAAAATTATAAAAAGAATAATATTTAATTATATGCACACACGCTAAGAAATGAAAAAAATAGCATGTATAATATGTTATTATTATATATAGAATAGTCTTATATATTTTATATTACAATTTAATAAAATAACAGAGAAAGTATCAACTGATTTTATACACACTCAATATAATAAATAAATGAAGTTTTGAATCACATAACGTTATCAGTGATATTATTATCATTAGCACATGTATTGTGCACAATTAATCGTCAGATGTGACAAATCAGCCTTAATTCGCGCCAACGGTGGCATGCTATAATTATAATTCCAATGCAATCGGATTCGAACAACAGCAGCGTCAGCTGCTACAATTCCGTTTCTAAGTAATAAATAAATGTTATTGAAATAATTTATTACATACATATCAAGCAATAATGGTCACAAATGGCTGCCATAATTTCTACTAATATTATAGTATTGTTATCCATAATTTTTAAGTATCGAAATCATATATTTCGTGCGTTATTGCTATAATTTACTACTGTTTTTGTTGACGCATTAATTATATTTCATATCGTGTGTGTTTATTTGCATTTTGCATAAATTAGCATAATCAATTTTATTATACCTTAATTGTAATAAAAAATTATTTTAGTTGTAAAATTTTAGAATTATTAATATAATGTAATATGTAATATAATTTTTAGAAGATTAGTTCCTAATTAAAATTTTCTGTTGTTTATTCTGTGCATGTAAAATTATAAATTAACGTGACTTTCATTATATTACTATTACTATTGGTATTAAAAGATGTTTTAATTTATTATTATATGACATATACGTACACACATATGTCAAACAAATATTCTTTAAATTTAATTATATAAATATTCTATATTGTACATTAAAAATTATTGTTGGATTAAAATTGAGTTTCAAAAACATAAACAAAAAGAAATTATTTTGCACTAAAAAAGCGTTGACTTTGATCTTATTGAAAGATCTGTTACTTACTAAAATGAGATAAGATAAAAACAAAACACAAGGGCTCCTAATATAATTTCTAGATAAGAGAAAGATGGATTAGCGTGGCCTCAAAATTAACACGCGTATTAAAAGTGTTAAAATAATCTAATTAATGTGACGAAATACGATTCGTCATGATTGTTGCGGCCGTTTCAATATTCAGTATATCAATTGTGTCACATGTGAGAAACGCTCTAGGTGCACTACTTAAGTGATAGTATCGCGACACGTAGGGTACACATGATCGCGTGCAGCACGCGATAATTATCGCCGCACACCTTTCGTGCGGTGCAAATCGCAAAATTATACGCGCTGAATAGGCGTTAATAAAGCGAAACTATTGCATCGCCAACGCATTTCTGCAGGTTTTTATTAAAATTCCTATGAAGCGTAAAATCTCAAAATAATATGTGCATATATTAGATTTTTAATGTTTTGCTTGTTTGAGCTTTTTGCCTTTGCAAAAAATATGAAACGCTCGCATCATTCCGAAAATGTCACTTGTGCTCCATGACACTATTTAATACTTTTCAATTGAAAGCTATAAAATTAAAACAAAGTCATAGCACATATTAATTTTAATAAAATCTATTTAGTTGTGTTATTAAACAATACAGAAATATCTGAATATACTTTAGAATTCGTATTCTGTCTACGACTTTTTCATGAATAAGAAGAGACCATTTAAAATCATACCTGCACATATAACAAATGAAATAAAAAGAATAATTTTGGTAATTTTCAGTTGTCGATAATAACTTAATAGCAGAAATAAATAGTATGCCACTAGCCGTAAAATTATTTCCATATTAGTAATACTTAAATTAAAACCTTTTCGTATTTTAATCTACATATTAAATAATTATCGTAAAGCCGTCTGTTCCGCAAAATCGTCGGTAGTAACCATTTCAGGCGCAAACAATGTAAAATTGAATTGAAATTTTCCGTATCTCCGGCCGAGTATCGAAGTGAATGCAACTGCGAAGTCGTTCATAGAGCTGTGAAAGCACGGAGGGTATTTCGCTTGGGTTTAACGATAGCATTTCGGTTCGTTACCGCGAAAGTAATAGTTAAATACAGGCCAGCAACGGCTTGATCACTGATTCAGCGGAAACCATCGACCTCAGGAATTTTAAAGTCTCATGGAATAGTGTGAATTAAATTGCAGCCAGTTAGATATTTAGTGAACCAAAACTAGAACTTGGAATTAGATAAATTATTCCCCTTTTCCTTAATTCTATCACATTAATTATATTATTATTATTACTATTAGTTATCGTTAGGTAGAATAAGTTTCTTTATGAAACATTTGCATATCCTTCCTAGTCTAAAAATTTAAAACCTTGCAAATATTTAATTTTGCACTTAATTTTTTTTTTGTCGCATGTATGTACAGAATATCTAATAATTATCGTACCATCTCTCGTACGTAGACAGAGCGAGTTAAACTTAATAAAAAGCCCTTTACTGTTTTGCGAGTTTCTTAATATTTATTAATAAATTAATCATAAATTAATTAATAAAGATTCACGAATCAGTACATCCGCGCGACTCGGCGAGAAGAGATAGCTCAGCGACGCGACGATTGCAATTGCTACGCGCGCGCAAGGCTTTGGAAGGAACGTGCATCTAGCAACAATAAATAATGCGTAACACTGTGCGTACAGGATGTCTGTATATAGACATATACATTTAACAAGTCTTGTTACGTACTTTAAAGTACTGAATATTTATCGAATCAATACTTTAAAGTACGTAACAAGACCTGTTAAATGTGGGCACTTCGATGGATTTATTTCACTCTACAAGACTTTAAACTTTAAATTTATTTATTAATCTGCTTCACATAAAGAAAGAAAATAGTGAGTAATCTCGTATCTCCTTCCTGCATAAATACTTGTTTTAGCACCGAACGTCGGTATTATTTATACTTGCGGAGATGCAACACGTCGTGCTATATTGCGACTCTAGTCTCGCAACATCTCGCCGAGACAGCTTCTTTACTGTCATTTTCGCGAAAAGAATCGAGGTGCTCCTCACTAGTGTGGTAGCGTCGAAAATTACGCCAAACGAGAACCTTACATTTTTCCACAATTTTCCCTCTCCCCGCGTCACCGTTTGTCGTTCTAGAGAAACGGCATACATTTTTCTCCGACCGCGAACTTTACACGAGGATAAGTATACGGAGAGAAAGAGCCGCAACGAACAGCGGCATTTCATTAAATTTCTTTCTTTGTGAAGCTATCATTCCGTGAAGATGCTGCAATCTTTTCTTGCTGGGTAATGAAACTGTTTTCCTTCCGAATGTGTCTTTTTCAACGCAAAATATATATATAGAGTACAAATCGTATAGAATAAAGAGAAGTTATTTGAGAGGCTATTTGAGTAAGTTAAAGAAAAAATTGGAAAAAAAATTTCAAAACAAGAAAGGGTTTTTCAATTTTCAGGGTAGGAAGAGGTTTTTTTGGTGCTTTTTGTCTTGAAAATTTTTTTCCCAATTTTTTCTTTAACTGACTCGAATATCCCCTTCTTACCTTAAACAGAACACTTACAATTATCATAGATTTACAATAAAAATGACGAAACTTTCGAGATTTTATGATAAATTGTGATAACAATAAATTAAGTAACAATAAATTTCATATTTTATAATTATAGTCTTTTAATTATGTGTATCAAAAATATGCAACGTCAGATTAGTCAACATGAAAAATTATACAGGATGGAGCAAAAGTAAGTATCCATTTACACTCCCTACAACTATATAAATAAAATAATTAGCAGGTCTTTTTGTGTTATTTTTATTCAAATGTTTAACTTTTGTTATAATATTTTGTTGAAAAGAATATCAGATAAATAACTCTCTTCAGCATTTTCACAAAGTTGTGCTCTTTTTATGGCATTTTTCATTATGGTCAAAATTTCTTAGCTTTATGTTCTCTATTTCACGACAAATATTCCTTTCCAACTCCTCCAATGTCCGTGGCTTGTCCGCATAGGACCTGTCCTTCACACCTTCATAAGAAAGAATCAGAAACAGTTAAATCAAGGGATCGTATAGCGACCATGCCAAATCGCCAAAACAAGAAATTAAATGTCCGAGAAACATGTTTCTGCGAAAATCCTCATTGTCTTGTCTGTTGCGCACTATCTTGTTGGCATTCACATATCCTCTCTGAATTTTTCTAATTAAGACGCAAAGAAATTTGCAATATATCATCTTCCGAGCGTTTGCTTCCGATAGCCGAACGATTCCGATATCTGCTGCTGAGTTAGCACAAACGACAAGTTTTTTAATATGAAAATTGACAATTTCGGCACGTTCTTGCAGTGCGTACCGATCCATTATTAAATTTCGTATGTCTTCACTGCACATTGCAGTGGTCAAAGAAATACTGACTCGACTCACACCAAACAGACACGGCGACTCGCTTTGCGAGTCCCCGTTACCGAAATATTGCAACAAAAGTTAAAAGTTCGAATAAAAATAAAATACAAAAAACCTGACTTTTATTTATTTATATAATTATGAAGTCGTTATCACAGATTACGTAAATATATGATATCAATATTCACATTTGCTTTTCATAAATGTATTATATAAAACTAAAATTCTGGACAGAAATGCAACAATTTTGATTCAAGACTTACTTTTGTCAAACTTTGTATATCGTGAAAGTAAAATTATGCGAACGCAGATATCTTTCATTACAATTCAATCGACCAAACTTTCCTATCGTTCCCAATGCCGACAATCTATCACAGACAAAATTGCATCAGTATCAGGGTAGTGTCTGTAAAAAGATTTCAAGCTTGACAACACGACGCGGAATCGATTGGGTCACATTCCGAGAACGTCGTCCATCGTCTCCTTCTCATTCTTTCCGCCACTCCTTCCTTCGACTCATTACAGGATCTTTCTCTCGGCGTTTCGCCCTTTTCACGGCCGTGAAATCCTATAAGCGTCATTAAGCGTGGCATTAATTTGAATCTCAATGCCATTACTCTTATCCACTTTGCACGGCTCAACTCTGCGGTTCTCTTCAAGCGTGTTCGCTCCTCGGGGCGTATTGCTACAACTCGCACAAATTGAAACTTTGTTTTCCAGAGTTCATAAAATAAAAAATCCAATTAACGTTCATTATTGATATATAGCTAACGTACTTCGGTACTGATATTCGGTACACTATTTTTGCTAATTTCGGTACGGGTACGGTACCAAAAATCCGATATATGCACGATAGCATAAAAGTACTGACCAAATTAGCATAGCAACATTGTATGTATTCTCAAATAATTCCTATTGAAATATTCAAATATTCCATTCATGTTTTAAGAAATGTTTCCGAAATCCCTATTTGACACAAATATAAAATACGTCTAAAACATTTCAGTGCAATGAGATATGCTTAGAACATTTACTGTTTTGTTCCGGAATGTTGCAATTGTCATATATATTGTCATATATGTTTGAAATGATATTATTAAACATTAAATCAACTTAAACCAATGTATTCATTAGTTTAAGAGTAAAATGTTTAAAAAACTGCTTCGACATTGTTTATATCTCCTCTAGCATCAATGACATATTTATAGATTGTTTTGCCATAATCATACGTTACACTTGTACACATACATTATATCGTGGAAAATGTAATTAATGTTCTTAATATGTATATGTGTACATATTTATATAATAACAGTAGAATTTCTTTAAAATGGCCAATACATGTATAATTTATCACACCTTTCCAAAAATATTTATTACTTTATGTAATTATGGTTCACGCGCACATTTAACTAAATTAGAAATAAATTCTTTATAAGCATCAAATTATTTATCAATTGTAAGACATAATAGTTAACATGTAAACATTTGCCCGAAAATGTAATTTAAAAAACGAAATATCGCTTTTAACGAATAAAACGGTTAATCTTCTGTCTTCCCTATACTTTTTCTCTCGCGGATGTTTTTTCCTTTCTGTCACTTGCGTAGCCCAAACGTTTGAATTATCACAATTGGCATTTTTCCACGGCTCTCGACTACCCTGGCCGAGGGCTTCCTTTACACTGTATAAATTATCGGATCGGGATAAATCTCACGGCACGGTCCGGTGACCGATCTACACGGGTCCGTAGCTCGCACATCTCCCGCCTAAATCAATCTTTTATTTTTTACACGCGACACATAGTCCACATGCAAACCAAAAGCAGACGAGGATGCATACTGTGATGCTTGCAAAAGTATCTGTCCGTTACTGTTTTCAGCTGGGAACTCTTCCGAAACTAAACGAATTTGAAATAGTTTCACTGGAAACGCCCATGATCAAAGAGAATTTTATTCGCTATGATTAACTCGATATATTATAGAAAAAGTTTATTATTCCGGTTCGTCACAATTTGCGCCTCAAAAAATCTCAATTGAATCGTGAAAATAGATGACATTTAATAATAAGTGAAACCGATATATATCAATAATAAGTGAAAGGACCGATATGAATTTTACAATTAATTAGAGAAGATACCATTTTCAATCGGACTTGGTAGTTATAATAATAATATTTCTGTCTAAATTTTGTGTACTATTTCCAACTCAGTAAACCGTGTAATTATTTATCGGTTTTAAAACAGTTTTTTGTTGGAACAGTAAATCTACATCTTAAATCGATAATCAATTTAACTTTTGATTTTTGATGCTATAAAAACATCTTTTTTAAAGTACTGTAAAGTGTAAAAAAATATATTGCAAAAAATATCACTCCAGTCCGAGTTCGAAATCTGGAGCTCCATACAATCCATAACGGGCGTCTTTAGTAATTCGACCACTCTCTTTCTCTCTGAAGCATGTAGTATTTATCACAATAACCGATAAATATTAAGTTTTGTTTCAGACGAATGAATAAACGATAATAAAGAAACAGAACCAACATAAAATCTTACAATAAATTAGTAAAGATGCTTTTTTTATCTGAAAAAGTATACAAATTTCACATATAGATATTTATAGTATTAGACTACCAAGGTCCAATCCAACCAAAAATGGCATCTTCTCTAATTAATGATGATATTCGTTTTTCTCGAACTATCATCAATTCGAAAAATGAAAGAGAAAGAGAAAGATTACATGTCGTTCCGAACATGCAATTTTGTGATATTGGCGTGAGAGGTGCTCTCTATTAGAACAGGAACTATTGCAAGAGATTAATTGTTCCGTGTTACAACCGTCACCGACCGGCAGCGACGATTATTTCGTAGAACGTTCAATATTTTTCATACTTGGGTCATTGTGTTCTAAGCGTTATAATAAATCACTCTGTGAAACGCTTTTCATGTCGATGTTGTCGTAATACCATTCGCAAAACAATAAGTTTGTTTGATGCGCTTTATGATCCTCTATGAGAAGGTGAAAAACAAAAGGAATTGACGCGAGTGATAGTCATGTTTTTTACACAGATATAAACCTTCGTTATTAAATTCTTGTGTCGCAAACGTGTATTATTAAATTCTTAGTAATAAATCTTGAAATAAGCACATAGTCTGTTTATCTTTATATAGAAGAAAAATTCATAAAGTTTTTATAATTTTTATTTATACTAAGTTGTTTGATGTAATAAAAGTCGCAAAAAGTATCAAAAATGCTATTTTAATAAATTAATCCAACTAATAAAATTAATCTAACATTATTGTAAGCTTAAAAAATATCGAAAATTTACTTGCTAAGTTTATCGAACCACACAAGTAAATATAGGAATTTGTGTTAATATTAATTCCTCGAGTAAATACTAGTTTATTCCTATAAGTAGAATCTATATCAGAAGATATTTGCTAAGATGTATACTGGTTAAGATTCTATTCAAAATTTAGAATTTTATGCGTATATTTACATTTTTTGTAAACAGAGATAATGAGATTACTAATTTTGCTTATTAACAAAGTTAAAAATAAATGTGTTTATAACATCTCTTTAGTCTGTAATTTTTAAAAAGCATAAAATAAAATAAAATCCATACTATATATAAATCAATATGCATTAAAGTTAGAATTATTTAACATAATTTAATAGAATACAATTAAGAGATAAAACATTTTCTCTTCCACTCACTTTTACAATATTCGTTAATATTCGTTGGAGAATTTGCTTTCACAAAGAGGTTTTCCCGCAAAGAAAACAGTAAAACGATACATAGCTGTATAACCGTGGTTGCATAAATAAGATAAAGGTAGACGAAGGCAAAGAGGAAGGCTGTGACTCCTCCCCCAGAACGGGCAACGTAATTTTTTCGTAGAGCGTCAAAAAATCAAAAATCTTGAGTTATCGCGCAAAGAAAAATATAGGACACGAAAGGTTAGCTGCTGGGATGTGTGGAAGGATGTTAGCAGACGAGCGAGAAAGATAAACATATCGAGAGGTTTGGTATACCGCACAAGCTCCTCGCCAGACCTAAGCGATCCTTCGATAAAGAAGCTTTTTTATATACGCGAAGTGGTAGCGGGGGAGTTTCATATTGGCGATAAAGGTGCTTTCTCGAGCGCGCCTGCATAAAAGATGACGAAAGCGAGAGCCTCGACGCTGCTGCTATTTCGTGCATGGTAAATTATTTGGAGATTGCATTACCGCCGTACGAACTCTTAAGCGCAAATTTCTTACCGGCAAAAGGAATTCTCGATTGAAACTAAAATTCCGACGCGATCAACATTTCCCCTATTTTTCTCTGCTTCGCGTATAGAAAGAAAAAGAGTTCTTCTTCGTTAATAATTAGGTAAAAATCTTTTTTTATATAAATTTTTTATATAATTTTTTACATAAATTTTTCCAGAACATCTTCATATATATGTTAGGATAGTTTGGATTCTTTATTTTGTAATACAAAAGCAGTCTAAATATGTTTTTAAAGAAAGCGGAACTTATTCTTTAATCTGAAGTATTACTAACAGTATTTCTTTCCTAGCAACGAAAGATATTGAGTCGTTTGGCAAGTAGAAAAACAGAGATCTCAGGTCTATATTTCGCACTTTAGATTACGACCTTCAGCGAGGATCGCTATGTATAGGAAACAAAAATACGACGTGACGGAACCTCTTCGGTGCTGACGAGACTTTCTTCTAGCTATACCTAGGCGAGTAAACCCTGAAAAGTTCGATCTCACAGATTCGGCTACGGCTTCTCTCTTAGCGGAGCGCATAAAAAATGTAACGCTGTACAGTTATGACGAAACTTGGTGTCGTTTCACTAACCTCGTTCCCTTCCCAGCAGTCTCCTCTTTTTCCAACCATCCGCCGAACGCGGAAGAACGAAGTTTGGTTACGGCGTCACGGTAACGCCAATTTCCGCACGAGCAGTGGCGGAAAAACTTTCCCGTTGGAAAGACCTCTCACCAGTTTCGTTTTCACGTTTCCCGTTTTTTTCCCCCTTCTTTTTTGCCATTCGGAAGATACATCCGAGCAGACCGAGTAAATTCCCGCTCGCCGGATAAAATCGTAGATGAGAATATTATTGAAAAGAAAGACAGCGCACAAAATAAGCTTCCAGATATATTGATACGGAAAATGATATGGAAAGCTTCGACTGCGTAATAATCGTTTCAGTGGAAGGCAAAGAAACGTCAAGGAAGTTTATTAAATGTCGGAATATTACTGTATGATTTGTACCAGGAAAAAGAACATTACAAGTTATCGCGCGTTTTGATATTAATCCCTTAGAAAATAATATTTTATTATTCTTCCAGTACAAAACTCTTTTTTGACATTAATTCTATTAGAAAATAATAACATTTTATTATTCTTCCAGCGCAAAACTCACTTTTGATTAAGTATCAACTCGTAATCTCTTGTACTATAATGCCATTAAAAATATTTTCCATTTAAAAATAGTTGTTAATCAAATCATTGAAAAATCTATTAATCAAACGCAATTGTCTGTTTTTCATTCACGAACAATCTCGATACAACGATACTAAGTACACTCAGTGACGAAGTTTATTCGAGGCACGAACCTTCTAATTTAGAAGTACCTATACGTGCTTGACTTCTTTCGTGCTTTCCCTCTTGTCTCTTGGGTGACCGAGCGCGCAATAGTTGGCGGTTAATTATAGAGCGAAAGATCGCCCTTCGGGAAATCAGCGGGCGACATTCTCACATCCGGTACATTATCGGCGCCGATACGACGCCGTCAAACGTCCGCGCGTGAACGTTCACCTCGGTGTCGACGAAATAAACATATTTTATTCTGGCAATTAGCCCTCTAGCCTTGGCAGAGAAAACGGACACCAGACATTTGGAAAAAGGTCGACAGTAATTTCCGGTTAACGATGTATTCTCGTGCTTACCGTTGGTACCTATAGCCCGACGCAGTGTTTTGACAAAAAGTCTTGCAAAAGTGAAGAAAAACGGACTGCCCTTAATTTTATTATTTTATGTGTATTACGTCTATGAAAATTGCGCATGCCATTACGCATTACATGTGTTTGTATGTGTATCGTCTGTTTGTAATTAATACGAGATAATTTTATAGAATAAAATAAAAAAAAGTAAATATATGTAGGTATAACGCAAGTGTATATTAGATGTAAATAATATTTTTTAAATTTTTGAGTGCAATATTTGATTAAAAATAAAAATGTAAATAATTAAAAATTATTATTTATGACCTATAAAATATATTCAAGCAAAAGTGTAATAAATATTTAAAACATTCCGATTCTTAGATAATTTATGAAACTTCGATTTTGTGGTAAGTTTAATACAATAAATTTATAAAAGTGTAAGTCAATTTCTAGAAACAAATGCTATAAAGATTAATATTCATCTCTGTTACAGAAATTTATTACATTACATTGTTTGTCACTGATCTGACGACGTATAAATTGACAATTAAAATGTTTTAACTCAGAGAATTGTAAATCGGCTTATTACAAAACAATAAAATCTGTGCATCTGTGTCAGAATAATCGCTCGTAATGCAAAGAGCATTTGACTGCATTATAATGATCTATTACTACTGACAGTAGAAGAAGTCAATTATATTTCCGCCATTTTCACACATTGGATCCCCGTGTCCACGGTCGGACGCACAGAGACCAGAAATATAGGTCATGCCTCCCGGTAGCGCTCGGTTACGAGTTTCAAAAACTAAATAGAGTCGTTCGCACGTTCGTTCGCTTGCTCTTATCAACTCGCCCCGCTCGCGAGACGATGCGAACGCGCCGCGCGAGTTTCATCCCGGTCACGCCGCGGGCGGTCCGAACTTTCAACGCACATAAATATCCTTTTATTAGAGACGTTCGTCACAGCAGCAGCACGGCGCGCGATTCTTCCGCCCGGCATTGTCCCCGGAAATTAAAGGGCGTTCCGCGGGGATTCCGCTTCGGGGCAGCCAATCATAGCCGTCACTCGCCGGTTTGCCCCCCCCCCCCACTCCGCAAAACTGCAGGATTTCTATTTTTATCGAAAGCCAAACGGTGTGCAAACACGGTAACCCTTCCTCCTATTCTCTTCCATCCGTTCCACCCACCGATATGTTCTTCATTTCTAAATTACTTATTTGCCGAACCTATTTGCTGCCGCTCGATATCTCTCCGGATTTATCTGTACGAACGATCTTAATCCGCCTCTCAGGTCCAGATGCGTCGCGCGAGGACGCGAGGTGAATCGTATTCTGCGTGGAAAAACGTTTAATCCTGCAAGGAGATTGGAAAAATTCTTGAAGCAGGGGGAGAGTTAGAAAATCTTCCGCTTAAGTTCAACGACGAAGACACACGTCGTCGAGAAACTGGCTTAGATATGATAAAGCCTTAGATCGAGATCGATTAAAACGATCCCGCACAGGGAGTTTTAAAGCCGGTACTTCCGCACTCCGGGCTTGTTCGAGAGTACGAGACTTACGAAACTATAGGTACTTCAATTTCTTGCGCGGAAAGCTATCTCTTCCTCGAACGGTCACGGTGGACAGCAAAAGATTGGATGTCTAGTCCGAAACGCTCGTTGAATCGTTGGGCAAAATATGTGTGATAAAAATATGTAAGATATAGAAAATAACACGAGTATAAGTATATCATAAGAGATAAGAACATCGACTTAACAATTGCAATGGCATTTATTAACGATATTTGTTTAATCAATTATCTTAAATATTTCATATCAGAAAGCATGTGTTGTGCTTCAGAAATAAAACATTTTTCTTTAAACTCTTCTTGTTCGTTGTTCTCTTCAAATTTTCGAAATATATACATTCATCTTTATTAGATCAACGTATTACAATTTTCATTAATTTAGAAACAGAATAAACAATACTAAATAATAATAAATAATATAAGAAATATTATTTTATGCATATAAAGTCACCTCCAAGAAATTGAAATAAAGAAACAAATATTTCGTATTGTTTTCTCCTCCAAATTACATGCAACTGATATCTACTTTTATAATAGCAAATAATATCTACCAAATTAATAAAACTAATATAAAAAGTAAAAAAAACTAGTGGAAATGTAATTATTTTAAATTGCTCGTGTCGCAAATGGAATTGGAAGTTTACTGCCAAGACATAATGATTAACGCGTGAAGCAATGTACCGATTATCGTACATCGAAATCGTACATTCGTAATTGTTTCCCCGATGATACACTACTCTCGCGTATAGCATAATAAATGTCGATTGTAATGCTCGATGTATTAATGGCTGAATTACAGTTGCACTACAGTCAGTCGGCACTAAATTTCGTTCCGCAGAATCAGACCTGAGATAATCCGAACGTCCGATTACGGCGATTACGCGAATAGTCCCTGTTATCGACGATGAATGTATTTTCAATTTAAGAGATAACTCAAATCTATACTGACTAAATTTTGCTTATTTTTATGTATATAAAATACTTATACCATTTTAATGTAAAATTAAGTAACTGTCACATATATCAATCAATTACAATCAAAAGTTTAAAAGAGAAAATATTTGTTAAAGCAGTTCTTTAAAAAAGTCTGTTTTAGACGTAATCGTTTTTTCTTTTTGGCTCTTTTTAATTCATGTGGGTATACATACACCAAAATAGCTCTCTCGTAAAGTTTGGTGAAATCAATTTGGTCCGACGTCAGTAGCAGCGTGAGCAACAACAGCCGCAAGTTAATCAAAATGTTAAAACAAGTACATCTATCTCTCGAATCGATAATTTCGACAGTAACCAATCCAAACATGGGAGCGAGTCGCCGGTCTATCGGTCGGTGGAGATCGGCAGGAACGAAAGCAGAAGCGGCGCGCGACGTTCAGTCGTGAGCGAGCAATTAGTGATTAGGATTATCCCGAATTAATTGAGTATACCGGCGGTAGACCGGCAGTTACAATAATGGCCCTAACGCACGGTCGGAGTGAAGTGTCGACCGTGTATATCCAGCTGCGAGTATAACCGATCGAAGATCGCTTGGTACAACGACCGCAATCGCTCCCATGGTAATTCGGTTTGCCCGATGCACTTTACTTGGGGATGCACGCGTACATGCTACATGCGTGCAAACTGGACGTCCGGTCCGGTAATTTTCCAATAATTACATCGCCCAAGATCAAGACTCGACTTTCATTAATGAGCACGACGTTGCGATGCAACGAGAAACGGAACATAGCTGTTTACGTTCGTCTGATAGCGATTTAAGTAACTTTTCCTCTTTCTTTTCATTTAAGAATGGTATGACTTCTCCCATGTGTTTTAATTAATATATGTATATATTATACAATAAAAAATATAAAATAATACGTAAAAATAACATAGAAACACAGACTTTCTAAAGTAAATAATTTTCGAAAACACCCAATAAAAAACATAATCAAGCAAGCGCAATTAAAGATTACTTAGGACTATTTAAAGAATCATTTCAAATTGCTATTTCATAGATTGTAAAATTCTTATAATATAAATAATAGCAATTTCAACATTTTTTATTTATAAGTTTTTTAAACGTTTTTCTTTCTCTCTTTCTCTCTCTCTCCCTCTCTTTCTCTCTGGAAATTCTAATCTAAATGGATTTCAGTTTTCTCGGATTCTAAGCGGTCCATTAAATTCTAATTACTCTTGAAATACCTTAAGTTCTAAATTCTTGTATTTTAATTTTTCATTTAGATTCTAAGATCTATTTCCATCAGAACTTTAGACTATATTAACTATTAAAGTAATTAAATTTTACATGCCTTGAATTTTAGAATTTTAATAATTCTTAAGTTTATATAAATATATAAAGCTTCATATGTTATTCGTAGATTTAGAATTATTTAATATATAATTCTTAAATTTCAACTTGTATTTAATTCTCTGCACTCACTATACATATTTCTAAAACTATGACCATGCTTTATAATAGAATTAACGTACAGATTCTAATACTTTCATTTAAGAATCATCACAAAATCATGTAAAACTTATATGTCGGTTAAAATAAATTATAATACACGTATGATAGATAACCACAGCTGCAGATTATAATTACGTGCAGCAGAGCTCTTGGTCATTTGAGAGTCTCAATTGTTTCGACAGCACTTGCATCACAAGCTGCCACAATAATATGAACACTATATATATGTAGCATATGTTATAAATGTAACATATTGTTATGGCGTATATTAGAATAGGTTTCGTAATGCGTAGTGGCGGTTTTCCAGACGACGCAACTTTGTGAATTACAATTGTGAATCGCTAATCTGAACTTGAGAGACAGAATGACGAAGTATGCTTGCTTCTACTAGAAACTCATATTATTGGACTTCAGAAAAATGTGACATCTCAACGAGAAATGGTTTTTTTTTAAAGATATATGGTTCTGTATTCTTCTTTAAGATTTGTTTGCGGAATAAATAAAAAAATTTAATATTTCTTTTCGTATAAATACATGAATTCTGAAGTATTTTTAAAAAGTTAATAAATTGAAAAAAAAATTTCAAAAAAAAAAGATATATAAACATGATTTATGAGTAAAAAATATATTTCAAGTCAAACGGAATTAAGGTAGTACGTCCGTAAATTCATTTTCTTAGGAATCTTGTAAAATTTAGACAGCATATTAATGTAAACACGCTCTATACACATGTGCGATTAGAAAAAGATTGACCGTATCAAAGTTGAAATAATGGAGTCAAAATTAGCACTTTTTGTCACGAAAATAAATTCCGATGTTTCTAATTGTAGAGATCAAACTACTCTTACTTATTTTAATAAAAAACAAGAAGATAAAAGAGACTTGCAAGAATATTTTTATAAAAATAGACCTTTGACCGTCTAGTTTCGAAGCAATTGATACGTAAAGTACACAATTTCTGATAGAGGACGCATATGATAGCTAACCTTTGAAGATCTAATAGCACACATTAGGGTCTATATATCTGTACATATGAGATTCTCACACATACATGCATAACGCGGACAATTCCATCAGCCAAATATTATACGTAATTTGTCTACCATTAACTTTTTGACAGTATCGTCACGCGCGGACAAACTACCTTAATTAGTTTCCTAAAAATATTTCACCAACTTCATGTTCTACAAGAAAAATTCATAGAATGTTATCTCTTTATCAAAGATTATCATGAACTTTATTGCAAATTCTGTCGTCACAACATCATTGTAGATTCTATCAAAGTTTGCTGAAACGGAAGATTTTTCGAACCGTTCCGGAGATAAAATTCTCGAGGTGGAACCTTTTAAGATACTTAAGTACATTCTCTTGTACGCGGTGCACGAACGAAAAATCACTCCTTTCGGAGACGAGCGAAAACGATGGCAGATTCCTGGCTTACAACCCTTATCGGCTCCGTTCAAAACTTCGCGGCTAATTTATAAGTCGGCGCTATCGACCAGACTAAAGCCACGCCCTGCAACCGAGTGCAAGTATCACTCTTTGGAAAAAAAGGGTGAAGAAGGAAAGAGCCACGAACCGGCGTTCTTTAGCACACGGTGATCAACGTGGACGCAAAATTTCACGCGAAACTTCTGTGTGCTTCGCGGTGTGTATAACTTCCGAAGAATATGGCGAATACTTTGCGAGAAAACTGCTTGAGAATAAAACTCGCCAAGGATGAAAAAGCTTTTGACGTCAAGAATTCGGTGATTAACGAGCCGTGGCTCGTTTTGGGTCGCTCGCCCAGGGTCCTCATCCTTCGGTCGCCATCAAGTTTCGTTCGATTGTATCATTATCGCCTCTCGCGCCAAATAACCGTTCGTCAGCGTAATTAATCTCGAAACTATAACGAAAGCGCGGTGAATCCGGCGACCGACAACTTCGAGGGCTGTCGGAAGTCTCTTCCTTGGCAATTAGACGACGCCCAGAGGATACAATCAATACAACGTTGCCTTTATTTCTCTTCCTTCGTCTCTTTTTCCCCCTCGTTTTCTTTCCCTCTTTCTCTCTACCTTTCTATCGGGAAAGAAGCGGATACCTAGACGAAGGAAAAGATTGTGCGGCTCGACCGATGGGCCGTTAACTCGCTCCGCTCCAAGAATGGAGGCAAGAAGGAAATTTATCGCTCTCCTTACGAGGTGTCGTAAAATTCGGTGCTAATGAAAAAAGGACGAGCAGCGAGAACGACGGGGGATGGTCGCGGGAACGATAAAACGGGCACAGGCGTATAGCTTGGACTACGAGGAGTGCAATCAATTAACTACTTCTTCTCAACTGTACCCTTAAACGCAGATTATAAAAGCGGTCTCCGTATAATCGTGAGCTAATCCACGTTTCACCACGAAAATCTTTGATGTCTTTGTCAGTCGATCAGAAAATTCAATTACAACTCGACAGAATCACAGTCAGGTTTTTAAAGGCTGTTAAGGATATTATAAGGTGAGACGAAGATACACGAGACTGGTCTTAGTATATCCGTGAAAATATGTCTACGAAAATGTACGAATAAAAAGAATTCAATTTATTTGACGAACAATTCCGGAAGCGTTTCCATCGTTATCTTCGACTTCGGTTATGTTTTGTCGGACAATGTGTTCTGAGTGAGAATAAAGTTCAATCACATGTCAGCTCTTGTACATGAATACTAGAAAAATCCAAATGTAGATTTAAATAGATCTAAATTTATTTCCATAAGATTTATATTCAGATTTATTTTATATTTTGTATTGTGTTCAATTGGTAGTATCAAAATTTTTATACAAAATGATGTATAAATTTAGTCTATAATTCATTACTAATAATAAAACATATTTATAAAAGTAATTATAAAATAGATAATACCTATACTTTTCAACAAAATTAAATTTTCCAGTGGAAAAAATGGCAGAATATTAATTTACATAATTTCGTGAAAAATCATTGTAAAGTAATTTCTAAAAACATTTTTCTCATCATAAATTTATTTTCGTTATTTTCACAGATTTAAAGTGGCTTTTTTGTCGAGAAATAATAATAATCAAGTATTTCTCATTAACGATTACATATACTAAAATTTAATTTCTGGTATATTTAGAATTGCATAAAGTCGCACATTATTCAATTTTGGAAAAAACGAACCACCAAAATTTGCTTTATTTGAACCGCGGTTAATCACCATATTAAATACGCCTAGCGGGGAAAATAGAAAATACGAAAAAATGTGCGGGGCTTCTCGTGTTTTAAAGATGCGGGCACGCACACGCAGTGCAAATTATGCAATGCTGGCGAGTAACGAATACTTTAATGGACCGAGCATATTTCCCCTCGTAATAAAACGCCGCATTAGCCGCCCCAAGATGAATACTTCGCGATATGCGCGTGCGTCTTCATAACTGCGCATCAGAGTGTTCCTCATTTGCATAGCAATTTGTTTTTTACTACATCTCATCACTTGCAGTAAATTATCCGAAAAATGTGAGATTCATTTGCTTTGCAATAAATTGTATATAGTAAAAAATTGGTTCAAACAATCTTATTGCATATATATCAAAACATTACTTCGTATTCACAGAATACACGGTCAATATATTTCTTCCGTTTTACTTTAACTTTTATACTTCATAATTAACTTTGGTTTGCAGTGTGTGTGTACAACGTATGTGAATATATGCATAATATATATATATAAAAGAGTTATTGTTATTATGTTATTAGTTAGACCATATTACTTTTTAAAATAAGTAAAAAAATATAATATTTTTTTATAAAAAGGTAGCGTTACAATTTAACACCAAGTGCTCTTCACAATATTACCTGCCAATTTATTCTGTGCTAATGTTACTTCTCCTTATAGGACCACGCGATGTACTAGCTCTTACGTAAGGAGAATAGCAAAAGATAGGCCATTTATAACTCAAACATTAGGATACGAGGAGCAAGCTCTAACGTACATATCTAGCAAGGTGCATACTGCGTCTCTCATCTACGACCCTTTGTGTAAATATTTGATCGGCACGAAAGGTATCATTAAATATGCAGCGTATATACGTTCAGAAACATAATGCAAATACGGCACGATATAACACGTGTGTGTATGGTAAAATGGTAATGCTCGTAATAATGTGTGCGTTGTGTCGCATAATGCGTCGCGTAAGTGGGCCACAATCAGCTGTGCAAATTACGGGGCTTATTGTGCTTAAAAGAAGTAATGAGCGTAGCCGAGATAGTACCGCCCCTTTACCGAGCTAGATGCCAATTTATATTAGACATTAAAATTGGGATGGTAAGGGCAAAGTAATAATTTACGCTCTAAAGACGAATAAATTGAAAAAAGTGATAACAGTCACAGTGTAATAGAGAATTACAATATATAATACCGTTGTATTTACCATCGTAAAATTATTAAACAATATGTAATCGTAAAAAATAGTATTAATCTTATGAATAGAAGACTGCTGCATTATAAAACTTTAAGTAATTCACACATGCAATTCTCTCTATTCAATTTTGCACGAGTTATTTATTAAGACACTAATACTTTATAATTGTAAGATGCAAATAATCAAAAATAAAGAATTCTTTTGGATTAAATTTTGAAAAAGTCAAATAGACCATAAAATGTTATTTTTTACTTACAATCAGCTCATACGTAAAGCGATATTTCTTTTTAAAAAAATTGAACTTTAATACCAAGATATTAATAGTTTGTTAAAAAATGCAAGAAATTAACGTCTAAATAAATTTTCGCTAAAAAAATATGAATTCAAGATTAATCAAACAATCTGTAAATAAAATATCGTACACAACGATATAAAATTTTCTATGTAAGACAAAATCATGCACCATTTTGTAGGACATTCACACGCTGTAAAATAATCTAAAAATAGCATATTTAAAAACCATCATCGCTGATGGAAATCCGGTCATCTCGAATATCCAACAGACGATCGCTACCGATATTGACGTCATCGCTTTCAGATTCCAGCGACGCGCGTCACTCGATGTGGCAAATATCTCTTTCTATGAACGAGTTTGATCGATCGCGCCGACAATCCCTGGAGTTTGCCGTATCCGCCATATACCGCTGCATACTGTATCGTCATTTACCAGTATCAGGATGACGTCTCTACTTGCATGTGCATAAACGCACGCATACACATCCGCGCGTATAGCCATACATGCAGGCGCAAAAGTATCCCGCCGCACGTGAAAAGCCAAAACGTTCCTTTTTGCATTGACCGTTTTCTGAGCGGACTACGCTTATCGATCGCCGCGAATTCTGGCATAAAATGCCGGAATTTACATCATCCGGGCGACAGTCAAGAATATGCTTTCGTCCCGATACGCGAGGTTTCTTACTACTTTACGGTCGGCTTCCGCCGATCCAATGCCGTCGAGCGATACGTTACATAACAAGAATGCTGTAATGCAGCTGTGTATGTATATATATATATATATATATATATATATATATATATATGTATGTATATCCGTGGAGTTTGTAAGGATATATGCATATATATATAGGATTTTGTAAGACTTGCGATAAACTTCAGAAGCGTATCTTTTACTGAATGCAAAAAAGAATTTTGTGCGAAAATTTATTTAGTCGGTATCTCTTAATTCTCGTAATATTTAATTGTTAGCACTGAATAACTTTACTAAATTTATTGATATAAATTTATCGTTTATCATCATTTTATTAACATAAATGTATTATGTCATTAGTATGGTAAATAATATCGTCAGTTTTAAGTACTGTCAGTAATTGTGCATAATTAAACAAATGTTTTTCAAAGATCTCTAGTAAACCAATTACTGTTTAATAAATCTTAATTGTATTGTAATTTAACATTTCATTGATATTTCAACATACAATTACATTATTCGTTTTTCGTTACTGCGGCGAGAGAAATATAAATAGATAAATCATCGTTACTCCGATGGCCTGAATGTAAATCTCATTAAATAATTGGAATAAAATTCGCGCGTAAATTTTCATACGGTCAGTTTAATAATATTCGTAAAAGATAATTATACTTCAACTCTTGTGAGAAATAAAATCCAAAAGTTGAAGTCACATTTCGCTGGCAACAAGGAAACATCCGAAACTTCGCTAAACTTTAAACTTTAACCTAAATGTATGTATACAAGTGCAGTCGACTCGGTCTGCGAATGTTAGTTCATTTAATTTAGTTCTGTTAGTTCATCTAATGTACTTTCTGTTAGCGGTATGCATAGCTTCAAGTAGATTTACTTATATTACAGAAGAAGCTTCCGTCAGCCGCTATTAAGATTCCATAACAGACAGAGAAAATTGCGGTATCATGTATAATTCACAAATTTGTATAATTCCAAATTATTCAAATGCACTTGTTTAGCACATAAAATACTGTAAAATTGACATTACGCTTATTTGGCATATTATGCATAATATTAATTTACAATATAATATATTATGAATATCATTTTATTATAACGCGTTTCTCTATAATTTTTAGTTTCTTTATGATTCTTGTTTCTATCCCTAAGTATTTGTTTCCCACTTAAAATTAGCTCTAGCAATTACCATAATAAATTTTGAATGGTTACTTACTATAAGGAGCATATTCAAGAATTTTCTAATTATTGGGCGGCATATCATAGAATTTTTTAAATCTTTCCTAAATTAAAAAAAAATAAGCCCACGAAAATTTTATATTAATTAAATCTTCCTCAATTTATTCCTAGTTTATTATTCCGGACTTAAGAGCGAATGGTAATAACGTAACGATTTAATAAATTAAATCAGACGTGTTCCAAGTGTTAGGTGGCTTTATACTTTCTCGATTCAGCTTTGCTTAAAGAGCATTTATCGTGTATGCAATTACTCTGAGAGCATATGGTAAGACGGCCGTATCGAAAAACTGTCGTGTTACCCCCGCTATTAGAACTGGAATCTCGATATTTCGTCAGAGTAACGTACGGTGACTCGATCCGAACGAATCGCGTGCGAATTTGGAAATTAATGGCGTTTCCCGTAAAAGCGACACGCAGAATTTCAGCTAAACGCGTCGTTCCGCCGAAGTTCTCGCCACAAACACGGTGGTTCGAATCCGGCATAATCAGTTGGAGCTTTCCAGGAGTTCGACACGCCTTGCAGCTCAACGAGTGCATGCCTCCGCGCGAGAATGCTTTCGAGAATGAATTCGCGACGGCGCGATTTAATGCGCTTAACTCGTGAACGATCACGCCGCGAATCTACATTACATTAAATTAAAGTAACGGATATATCGTGCGTTCCAGGAAACGTATAGAATAATAAAAGTTTCCTCAATTTTACCGCAAATCATGGAGCGCAGATAACGCGACACTCGCCTCTCTTTTTACATTCGTTCTACTCGAAGCGAAATAAAGAATCTTCGTGCGTGTTAATGTATATAAATAAAAGAAAAAATAAAATAAAATATAAAAAAAGCGCAAAAATCTATTGCACATCAATCTCGTGACGATCCTGTTCTTCCGGGTGGCTTCTGGTTCTCGTTCGCGGATCAGTT
Organism: Temnothorax curvispinosus; assembly: GCF_003070985.1. Lineage (NCBI taxonomy): Eukaryota > Metazoa > Arthropoda > Insecta > Hymenoptera > Formicidae > Temnothorax > Temnothorax curvispinosus. The sequence continues at coordinate 462,367 of NW_020221030.1, read as the reverse complement.
CTTCATCGGTGAGAATTGGGTCATCGATCTGCCGTCCTCGTAAATACGCGAGAAGTTCGGCCGCGGCGCGGCACGGCGGCGTCTCTACCCGGCCCGGATATTTCGCCGCGGCCTCGGCCGCGGCTCGCTCGGTTAACCCGCGAAGATGAAGTTAGCGAGCTTTGCATAGTTGGTGCTTTGTTTCGTACACTGGCATTGAGCCAGCGGACCGCGCGTTCGCTATTATATGCCGACGCGGCCACGGTGACTACCCGTGCGGCACCTGAGCCATTTATAACGGCGCCTTTCCTGAGCCGCGGATGTTTTGTTACGATATTCGTCGCTAATTGGTGCCCTCGAACAGAGTAACCTGGGTAACGGAAGAATAGATGACCATAAAACAGATTGTAATCTGACAAAAGAACCGGAGCGGTACAAAATAGGGTAAAATATGACATACCTATAATATATAATCACAATGACAAACTAAAATGTTAATGCTTAAAACATTAATAATAAAAATAATTATATATTTCTATATTAGTATGAAAATAGAAAGAAGAGAGAAATGAGGAAATATGTGGACATATCACGTAAAGCGATATATTGAATAAAATTTAATTTACGTTTATTTTATAATAAAAGATATGTACCAGTATGCTAAAATAATTACGAGATTAACTTTCTATTTAATTCCAAATTATATTTTTAGGAAAAGGAGATTTATTTCATTCTATATAGAGTATAACAAAAGATAACGGGAAAGCATCAAGTTAACGGCACTATTCAACAGCAATTAATTGGATCGTTAAACAGTCGGCGTACTATCCAGAAATAATTACACTTCTCTTTCTCTCTCTTTACTTTATATCTCTCTATCTCTTTCATAACCGCTCTCGGTTATTCGAATTAATATATAAAATTAGTTACGCAACAAAATAGGATATTATAATAATTTCTTGATTGACCGATTGATGAAATGTATATATTAAAGTTTAAATTAATTACATAATTAATTTATAACTTCACAATAAATATATAAAGACCAAATATACTGTTTGACACATCACACCAAAAAGGAAAGAAACAATCACTTCTTAACCCTCCATCTGTTTTTGTTTTTACACTTTCGTAGTGTAAACGTGGGTCTGTCAAGTTTGACGCTATTTTTCCCTACCTTAAAGTATTTTTAAAAAATCTGAAAAAATTCCCAAAACATCTGTCTACATTGTAGTTGATGATTTTATAGTCTTTTTGATAAACATCGTTTATTTTCTGGCAGACTTGCAAGTTTTACAGTTACGAGCAGATATTATTTTGGCTCGGACGCCGTAGACTCACGTTTACAGACGAAGGGTTAAACATATATACCTATAGTTCCTATCCATATATTTCATTAATAATAGAATCTTATTCAGTCCATATGCAATCTCCACATATTTAAACTTTTAGACTCATATATAAATTTGCACGTGTATTCTGATCAATAAAAATATGAATCGTGTTTCCGCATACATTTTTCTCTATTTTTGTAGGAACTAAAATTATTTAAATAATTTAGAATTATAGAATATCCGAGTATTGATAAATATTAATAAATATTTAATATAGTCTTATATCTCAACAGCGTGAATCTAATTTATAGAAAAATTTTTAAATTGTATTATGACATCTATTCGTAATTATCACAAATTATGAAGTTTTTATCCCTCTTTTCCCTCAGTTCATTAATTTTCCCCCCCGTTTAATTTTGCATATCTCTCCCCTTTCTCTCGTACCTTTCTCTTCCACCTAATCCTTACGAACTTGACTTCGCGCACAATACCCTGAATAACTTTTAATTGGCTCTTTCAATTTGCCGTTTGAGCGGAACGGTAGCCAGCTGGGCTTTCTTACTTACGATTAAATTTGCTCGCAGCCGATCGTCGTGGAAACAAATGGGAGATTGCCAGGAATGCAAGGAACGCCCGAACTCTTACACGCGTAGTCTTCACTACAATGTCCTTCTCTCAAGCAAACACGGCGATTAACAAACTTTATTCTCAAAATTAAACACCGGAAGTTTCTCGTTTGCAAATCGGCAAAGAAAATATTGCTGATTTATATTCCTTTGTTGAAACCTCGTTGAAATCAATTAATTCTTACATCCCCTTGAACTTTTCACAAACAAATATATAATTTAGTATAAGTATATATGACATATGTACATTACGCTTTATTTTCAGCGCAGTGTAAAATAATATAGAAATCTGAATAAACCAATATTTCTAAAGCTATGTAGATAATAAGGAAAGTATATACAGTGCAGAGAAATTAATTCCAATTTTGAAATACGTAATGTACTATGAAGAAATTACAATGGCTTGTAATAGCACACCATAAAATATAAATTTGGTAATATAATTTTAAGAATAATACTAATAAGATCTGTGCTATTTTTAACAAACAGTATAAATGTGTTATTAAGCTTTTTTATATTATATAATTCTTTTGATATACATTTTAAAGTCCGTTAATATTTATTAAATTTAGATTTGAATTAAAATAAATATTTATATTAATAAATATTTATTTTAATGATTAAGATTTTTAAACCTGGAAACTCGATCTCTCTTTTTGTTTGCCATGGTTGATGAAGAAGAAATAGCATAGATGAAATGGAAACTAACGAAATCATAACTGATGCATAACGTTGAACAATATTATAGTAGAGATAACGGACTGCAAGAGATGAAATAAAATCGATATCAACGAAAATCTACACGAGGTTTGTAATAGCAGAATCGTTTGAAACTCTAACATAGCAATTCCTTGAATCCCCGAAATTGTCCGGAGCGAACGTGCCCCATACCTTTGACTTCGAAATCTAAATTAGAGATCTCCCGATCTGGCGTATTCCCTATTTCCACATGCAAAAGATAACTGTAATTTTCACTGTAATCTGGAATAAACAGTAATTTTCACTGCAATATAAAGCTGCACAATAAAGCGATTATATAAATAACTTAATGTTGAACTATTAAGATCAAAATTTATGAATGTAATTTTAAAGCAAATCGCTTTGAATATATACACTTAACAAATAAAATGTATATACTTCACAAATCCTTGATAACAAATTATTTTGAAGAACGCATGCAAATTTTGCAATAATTACAAATTTTCTAATAATTGCAAACTTACAATATTAATATTAAGAAATGAGTAAACGTTGCGGCATCGTACATGGCAAACTTTCATTTAGAAAAAGTCGCTTTTAACCTATTGAGACCATATTTATTTTCTAAATGTCGAAGCCAGAAATCAGCATTTATTTTCGTGATTTATAAAACTAAAACTAATAAAAGTCTAATGTACATTTCTGTATTTATTAATACAAAAATATAAAAATTTATGTACTTTAAAAAGTGATAAGTTTTTTGTTAGATTCGATTCATTATTGTTTCATATTTGGACATAAGTATACGCATCAAAGTTACGCTGTTCAAATGAGTTAATTAATTCATGAATCTACAACTAAAAGAAATGGTAGTAATATTGTCTTACATAAGTCGACTAGCATATTCTTTAAAAAATTAAGCTAAAAAGATTTAACAAAATCCCACAGCTATTCTAAATCCAGGCGCACATTTTCCGATATATTATACGTGGGGAGGATGCAACTGCGGCGTAAAATGCCAATATTTCCCAATACAATAAACTGTAAATCTATGTAACGTCGTTCGCGCGATGTTCCGAACTAATTCCCTGTGACGTATGCTATGATCCTTCTGTAATGAATTATCCAGCTCAAATGCGCTTGAATGGAACAAACTGTCGTTAGTCTCTAACTTTGCAGAATCGTAGCAGAACGTCACGGCCGGTATTCGCTTTATTTTTCCACGAAGTTCCCAAGTGCAAAAGTGCATATCAGGTATTTTCCTAAAAAATCATCCATGTTTAAAATCGATGCGAAAGTCATACGGACGTCTTCGCTAGATCCACACTGTTAAATTGCTGGGAAAAATTCTCAATCTTACTATCTACATATCTCTCGAGAAGTTTGAAGAACATTCGAGCGACAAATCAACTCGGCTAGAAAGTATACTTGTATACTTACAGATAGTAAGTATTTTGTATATGTACTTTAAAATACCTTAAACACTCTAAACAACTGTATATCAAAATAGTGTACTCATATTATATAAAATTATCAATTAAATTTATTTAATGTTATCAATTGAATTTATTTAATGTTAAGAATAAAGAAGATTTTGTGAATTAAATTTAAGTAAAGCTTTATTATTATAAATAAGAAAATCAGGTGTATTTAAAATCTTAATTTTAATTTGTTTTAATCAAATTATTATTATAACACATAATTATCAAGATATTTGATTTAGAACGTTTACTATGTTTACGCGAGCGTTAGTTCTGTAGTAACTTACAATAATTCCTCCGCGTAAACGGGATTTTGTAGTAATTTACGATAATTCACTCCGTGTAAACGAGTGAGTTATTTTAAGTTACTACAGAAGTAACGCTCGCGTAAACGTAGTAGTTGTGTCACATAATAATAATATATTCTATTTAATTTTGATTAAAAAAGTATCGTCTTCCATATAAAAAAAATATTATTAATACTATTATATGTGAATGCGAGCAAAATAAAAATTGTACGTCAATTATTTGTTTTAGCGAAGATCAGGAAACATTCTATTAAGAGATACGCATAGTGTACTTAAGAGGTAATTGAATACACGTTGAAAACCATATCTTCACGAGGATAAACCTATCTGCCAAAGACACGACCGAATCATCAAGATTTTCGCGGAAAGCTCCAGTCTCGAGAGTAGGATCAACTCGTACGTAGGCTAAGTAATTCCTGGGACGTCGCCCAATCGACGACGACCCAACTATCGGACCCTTGTCAAATCGCCGTGGGATCCACCGAGGATCACGTGCATCATGTGAACCTCGCACGTAACCTCGGAGAAACGGGTGCTAAAAGAGCTAAAACGTTACTTCGGACATTATCGACACAAACGTTTCAAAACTTTCACGTTGTTACTCCACATATTTAAAATATAACTGCTCATGTCTCGTGCACTGAGAGAAAAATATATGGTATTTAGAACTATAATGACATAGTAAAATAATTATAGTTATAATTATCATATTTATAGTAAATGTAACCATAATGTTGGTTATAATAACAATATAGACATAGTATAACTAACCCGTGTAAAATTTTTACCATAATGTTGGTTATAATAACAATATAGACATAGTATAACTAACCCATGTAAAATTTTTACCATAAATTATAATCATTTTAAGTAAAAATATAGTAGGATTGCAAATATAAAATGATAAGAGAAAGTAACCATTTTTAAGTCCACCAAGTTAAGAATTAATAGTCAATACAATTAGAATATTTTACAAATATTGGTTCAGATAACTATATTTTTATTATTATTTTATTATTATCGCGTAGTGCGCGATTTTATGACATATGTAGACTATTTATAACACTTTCATCAAACTAAGAAGTAGTCTACCACGTAAGGCAGTTGGCTCACGATCCAGAGGTCCCGAGTTCGATCCCACCAAGGTAAGTGTTTTTTTCAGATACGAGAAAATATTTATAATCATAGACTGCATCTTAAGAAACAAATTATAGTTAAAAAATAGTAATAAAATTTCGAAATAAATATATTTTTTTGTTTTAAAGATGGTTACTCTTGTCATAGTAAGGCTGACTATAAATCTGTGTCCATTTTACTATATTTTGTATGTTTAACTAAACTATAAATATATAGTTGATGCCAAAATTCACTATAAAATATAGTGAGATTATAGTTATTCCAACTATTTTTTTCTCTCAGTGTGCGTAATAAAAATGGAACATTTATAATTTATAAAGTCTCCCTTTATGTATGAATTCATGTCTGAAAGAAATCTTTTAAATTATGTTCTTATTTTGATTTTGACTAATATTATTTGAAAATAATAATAAACTATGTTATCATTATATGTGTTGTTTCATGAAAAATGTTGATAATATATATTTTACACATAAAAACTTAATTGCTAGAATGATAAAACTTCATTGACCTGGCATTCGACTATCGCGATATGTGTTTTCCGAGATATTATGACCGACAAATAAGACCAAGTCATAGAGACGAGGAGAAACGAAACGGAGCGTGGTATTCCCGCGAGAGGAAAAATAGGTTGAGCAAACAAAAGGCAGAGGGTAAACTCCGCGAGAAAAGTCGCCGCGCCGGGGCATCTCTTGGCCAAGCTTGCAAAGTCGAACAGTCGAACGTCGGAGTTGAATCGTACAAATGGCGGTCGAGCGTACGGTCGAGGCGATTCCTAAAGCGGTCGCGGAATGTGTCGCGATAAATTAGCCCATGTCACGCGATTTCAACTTTCCGGAGTTTCGTCGAAGTGCAAGAATCGCTCCGTCAAAGAACGCCATACATGAAGGATATCGGGGACGAGATTCGAAAAATATGAAGGTGAGATTCACATTCTTCAATCGGATGGAAAAAGGAAATGCCGCAGAACATGATGCAATGAAAATTATTCAGCGTTCTCACGCGTTTTAAAAAATCCGCCAGTGTTATACTTTTTAAATACGCATCTTGAAAATTTTGTTTTTAAAATAATGAAAGCAATAACAAAAACTATGAAGAGGATAATTGCGAAATAGATAGTCAAAAATTTTTAAAATACAACAATAAACGAATTAAATTTATTGTCTACTATCATTTATGTTAAACATCGAATGTCTTTGGCATAATTAGTTTTAACGTTATCGAAAGGTTGATCGCTTTTGATATTAATAAATTTTAGGAAACATTTATTTTCTTTAAAGAAAGCTATTTAAAAAAAATTTTTTTAATAATTTTTAGAAAAGATTTAAAAAAGAAGAAATGTTTATTTTATTTAAGGAAATTTAGATTAAACTTTTGTTTTATGGAGAAATCTCGATTAATGATAAATAGCATTTGAAAACAAAATCGATTGTATAATAACTTGCAAATGTAAGTAATTTTTACAAATTTTTTCTTCGCCCGCACATTTTCATATCTTAATAGTACTTTAAAGGCTATACACCTACGAGGGTAAAATCCCGAAAAGATTTAGGGAGTAGTTTAGCCATTATGGCCGTTAATATCCCGACATTAATCTCATCTTGCGGCTCCCAAAGCAGAGGGAGGATTTCATTACTTCTTAGGATGATATAAAATTCTGATCAGCGCACATCGTTTATATTGATTAATCAATTACGTGCCAAGAAACGGATGGACAAAACGATAAGTATAATCATAACTGTGTATTATATTATTTAAAAAATTATCAGAAATATTTTTTAGTAAATCTAAAATATTTGTTCCATATGTATAATAACGATTTAAAAGCGTTGCACTAATATCACTTGCACATCATAAAATAAAAATCTCTCGGATGAGATAAGTGTAAATGGTGGCAATCATTTCAGCACATCTTTTGCTTTGATTGTATCCGTGTATGAAAAACTCAAACTTTAGTAGACCTATAGATTACCTAATTTTACCAAACTTTAGTAGAAACCTATAGATGATTTAGAACGCTTTGATATTTAAACATCAGAATATTCATAATCATATATTCAAAATCAATATACCAATATTTAACTTTGAAGATAAACAGGGTACGAGTACTAGTTTATCTGGTTTACGAGTACCGAGCTTTTTAAGTGTGGGTACTAGCTCTATCTAGCCAGATAAAGACTACGACATGCTTTCGACGAATGACAGCTTTTAGCAAAACATTCGCGACGAGCAGATAAAGCCGAGAGAATTCCGAATAACTCGCTCCTAGTTATTTTTTGCTGTATTTCCGACCGACCGGTTTTTCCACGACAAACGGAAAGGAAGAATGTGAATGGTCTGAAAGACTTTCTTTACAAAAGATTTTTCTTGTTATGTATAATAAGCTTATACATACAACAGGTAACTTTAACAGAGATGCTCTGGGCGCAAGGAAGTCTGGACGATATTATAAAATATGTTATTTTTTATAAAATTAGTAATACTGTAATATTTTAGTTAATGTAAAGTTTTTAGTGCCAATTAGTTAATATTACATATGGTAACATGCGAAATTCACCCCTCACCAAAGTATATCTTTCCCCTCGTTTCTTAGACTTGAGATTACATGTGTTATTATTATTATTTCTACCAGCTTCCTCTACAAATGCATATAGAAGTCAGGTGTGTGGGTTTGTAGCCTAGAACCGATAATAAAATGGTGTTATTTCTTTGTCAAGTCATTCAAAATCAAGGCATTTAACCACTTAGCAATATAATTTATCTCAATTATAATGAATATTTATTTAATATTCAATGTAACAATATCTGCGATGCTCTCTGAATCCAAATTAAAAGTCTCTTCTTAAAATAGAACTTTTTCCAAGTCTAATTGTTATAATATGAAGAAAGAAATGACTCGTGTTTATAGCAGAGTTTTAAGTTACCTTTACGAGTTACCTTAGTGTATCATAACCACGATATCATTAGGATCAAATTATAGTCGCGCGTGTTCGATTACTACCTACCGGACGTCAGTAATACATCAAAGCGAAGAGAAGGAAGAGACAAAGCCAGCATAGTGTCTATTCTGTATCCCCACGTCGGATATTACATCGATCCTCGATAGAGATGAGTGATTTATGTTGATGACCGAGACACTACATCAATAGAAATGATTACTCCTTGTCTATTATATACAGATTAGATCACTACATATTTAAATCACCTACAAAGAGCCGCGTTATGCATAAAGTATGATATCGAATTTACCCATCTTATATCTTGCTTTATAATAGATTATTAAGTCAAGATTAACAGTATGATTAGACAAGATTAATGATATCCAGTTTTATAATAAAATCTCTATTAGCAACATTTCAAATTTTTAACAATATCAATAAAATAATATGCTTTTAATTTGAATTATTTTAACAAAAAAAATGTAATCTTTAGAAAAAATTTATATAACTTTTAAGTATGGGTGTGAAACAAATAATAAATAATAAATAATTGTAAAAGATTTCGTGACTAAAACCAATCCAATATAATACCGCAAAAACCAAAAACATTACTAAACTATAAATTTTGTTTTAATCATTTTAATCTAAAATTAAGAGATTACACATTGCAAAATAAAAAATTCAAAAGACTTGCTAATAGATGACGCATCACCGATCGGCTTCGACGGAACTGTCTGCTGTCTTTTTTGCCTGAATTCTGAGTTCTCTAATCTAAAACCCCGCGTGAATACGTGCCACGGTACAATCCATTAAGGCTCTTCCACGTCGCCGCGAGCGAGCTCTCGAAACATTGCCAAACTTTCGTCGCTGTCTGCTTCTATCTGAGTACGAACTAAGATATACTAGGGAAAGTACTAGTGCTCGGAGAAAAATCCTGCGGAGAGCCGCGAGATATTTCCTCTCCTCGCAATGCCGACATCCATCGCGCTCATCTTTTTTCGTCGAACCCACCTTCCATTTATGTGACTACCTCGTTCTAACGCTTACTAGTTTTCAAGAAGATTGCTAACACACAGTCTATCCATCATTTCCAATCTTCTTCACAAAAAAAAAATTCTTTTTCATATTTTTATACATATGTGTATTTACATGTGCTTCTTTTTTTCCCTCTCTTTTTCGATACATCTATCTATCTACCTATTTATCTCTTGTCTTTCAACAGAGTTCTTCTTCAACAGAATAATATATACGAAATACGAATACTAAAAGCAATATCATGAAATTTTTATATCGTTCGAGGTTTTATGTCAAGTTTGCCAATTCAGTATTAAAATATATTTGTGATGCTTCTAAACCAGACTTAATAAAAAATTAAAATCATATCTATTGTCCAATCCGAATTTTATTTTTCTTTTGTAAAAAATGTATAAAAATGTAAATAATTTTAAAATTATATTACGAAAATTACGTGTGTCAAAAAAAAATAATCTTGCAATACCTATATAGACAAATGTATGTTACACTCAAGAAAGGAGCGTTAAAGTGCTGTAAAGCTAACAAAGAGAAAAAACAAACTTGAAAGAAGAAACAATAATTCTAAGAAAACTGATCTAAATCAAAACTTTCCCAGTCATAATTTATTAAAACTTTTATGTTAGTTTATAAAACTTTTTATTTCGATCAGTTGAGAATTAATAGTCGCTGCATGCGCATGGCACACAAGAGAAAGAGCACGTACATCCGAAATATTATATCGTCATTCAACGTTATGATGGGTCCAAGCGAACGTAAAGCCAACTTTTGTGCATATCTCAATAGCTTATTCATAAACAACTTGCATGTGCGACATTTTCCGCTATTTACTTATCAACGGAAGCTTCAGTTTATATCTGGACCACGCCATGTCATACGAGCGTTAAAAGCTGAGCATCAAAACACGAATGCAAACGTTAAACACGTACACAACAACTCATCGACGGCATCGAAACTACGATTCGACAGACACTGTCGAAACGATGGGTCGCATTGTATAACGGACCGAAAGCGCACGCGTGTCTAACACGCGTGTTCGGTCGGAACCGATAAATTCCAAAAGTGCGGAAGAGACAAAGGCAGAGTCGAGAGATTCGCGCGTTGACAGTATCGAGAGAGCGTGCGAGCGACCGGCAAAGCATGTCAGAGATTCGGAAGCGAGATGCGTTTACACGGCGTACAGCCGCGCGAATCAATATCCCGAGTTTTAAAGTCGCCCGATACCCTCGCCTCTCCCATCTGCTCGTTTCCTCCATTCTCGATTTACGCCGCTGTAAATCCGCCCCTCTTTTGATCGAGTTCGATGACGCGATATTCCTGACACGATTCGATTATAATCTGCGAATGCAATACGATGAGCTTCGCGGGTATCGTGTTTGTATCTCAAAAGAAGAAACCAATTTTTTTTTTCGTTTATTGCTACGTGAAAATGACACGACATTTCACTTTAAACATTAATGCTGTAATAATTTTGGATTCTCATGCAAAAATTTATTCATTCACCTCCTTTACTTTATTTTTATTAATTTCAACTAATTCTCCTCTCTCTCTCTCTCTCTCTGTAAAATAAATACATTAAAATAAATAAATTCCTAATATAATATAACCATCTACTATATCTAGTAACTATAAATTTTTCTTTTTATTATACACGTGGGAATGTTTCTCATCTTTCAAGAATTATTGTAAGTGCGGTGTTTTCCGCGTGACAAATCCTCGACACGATAAGCTCGGCATCAAGACCAACAAACTTATTTAGCTTGTCTTCGAAAACCGCAGAGGACCGTTTCGTTTCTCGGTTTGCTTTCTCTGTTTCTTCTTTCGACATTAAGTGAGTAAAGTTTCACTAGCAGTAACCCTTTAAGCCGCCACAACCAGCCGCGGCGGAACCAAATATGTGTGCTCTATTTTTCCCCCCCGACTCTTTTTTTAAGTCCTTTCGGTCTTAACGTTTATCGCAAACGACGAAAATTTCTGCGCCCGGTAATGTCGGCAGAGTCGTTTCGATCCGTGCACGAACTTGAAATTAACCTGGAGTCTGTTTCGCTAAGAAGTCGAGAAAAAAGACCCGTTTCACTTCCACCTTGTGGACTATTTATTTTGCAAATCTCGCGAGAATGCAGTTAAAAAAGACATTTTCCGGAAGGAGATCTTCTGCAACAAACGCGAGATCGGCCACGCGTGATAGAGCGCGTTGCGAATCAAGTCGCTCGATGCTGTTTTATTTCGTTAGTCCGTCCTTGCAAGGAGGATTGGATAATCTCGTCACGTTGTATTAAGAGTCTTTGAGAAATACACTAGCGGGCGGAACGGGTCACCCACGGGAAATGAAGGACGCCGGAAGCGTCTCGGCGAGACAAAAAGGATGCGCCGATAAAACATAAGTTCAGCGAGAAGCCCTAAAGTGATAGTAAACTTTGAAACGTACTTTTCTACAGTTAAAAAAGTTGAATGTACGAACTGGATTGCCATGACGCTTCTCATGTCGTGACACTTCTCGACCAATATGTCTATCGATGCAAAAGCTATCAATTTCTGAAAATTACATTTCTGCAGTAATAATATTATAAAATAATTCATAATTTAACAAATTTATCAATTAATATTATTGATATTACTATTGTTAATTTGTAATTGTATTTTAAATAGACAATGAGACTTGCAATGAGACAATGCATTTATCACGAGACAACGAAGTCATTCATTATGCCCCCTCAACAATTAGCTAAATTGTTTAGTGATACAATGCTTTAAACGGCGCCATTAATAATGGCGATTCGCGCAGTATATCGCAGTTAGAGTCAAAAGTATCTGGCGGGACGTGAAGGCATTGCCCGCTTCCTTCCGGTAACCTGATTACCTTCGGAATGGATGCTGCAATCGGGAGAGGAAGCGCTGGTGGCTGTGTGTAAATATATACAGCCGCGTGCGTCTATATACATTCCGTACGGTGCGCGAGTAGGTACTTCCAGATACCTTCGAGTCAAGCCACCAGAATGCTCACGGGAGCGCTAACGTTTACGAGGCAATTGCTTTTAACAGCTCGGAACCCGTTGAAATCTATACCGCCCCAGCTGTATGACGAATTAAGAGCACGCGGAGATCGCGGGATGGCTGCAGACAGCGTCGCGTCAGCGCGCGGCGCGGCGGCCCCACACTATATTTCACACCGATTCAACGAATTCTTGGTTTCTCAGATCCTTCTTTTCAAATCATGGACTTATGCTTCCATAAATTCTCGATTCCGCAAATCCTTCGCTTCTTAAATCCTTGGTTTTCACGGATTTTTAGTTCTAGAGATTCTTGAGCGCGCAGATTCGTGGATCCATAACTCTGAAGGCCATCTTGGCCCTCCCCAGAAACGCCTGATATTCCATGGATCGTTTACGGCGAAGATTTCTGATTCCGGAAATTCTTGGTTTCGCAGAACTGTGGTTAACACATCCTTTGATCTACGCAGCTTTGGTCTCCCGGGATCCAGTTTCTCCATGGATATTCGATATTACAGATCCTTATTCCGTAAATCTACCTGCACCCGCAAATGTTTGATTTCAGAGATTATGCATACGAGATTATGCACATCAAAACGGAATGCTACCCATAAAGGGAATGACAAAGAAAAAGATTCCTTATTTCGATACTCATTCATGCTTCACCATCAGTAATTTCTTCTATTGTAAGATTTCAGGTTGAGAGTGATCAATGCAGTTTGACGTCTTTATAAAAGAGCTTTTGTTCCGTTCCGATAGCTTCATTTAAGGGAAAAGCTTGCGACGAACTTTAATGTTTGTTCCGAAAGACTCGGAAACAAGAGACCTTTCCAACCGTCAAAAACACGTGGCTTCTTATGCAAACTGTCACTTAAGTTTACACGGTAACATTTTTGACAAGTTTGGCGTATATTCGGCGAAACTCCTATTGCGCAGCATGTTTCTATTTGATCTATCACAATCACTAATATATTTCAAAACCTTGAAAAAAATAAAAAGAAGAAAGAAAAAAGGCAAACTAATAAAAAATATATATTAACTTAGAGTGATATAATCAATATAACATATAAATTATAAATATTATTTATAATTTTTTTTCAATACTAATTTTTTTCATACTAAAAAAACTTATATGTAAATATTTGACATGTTGGAAAAGTTGTACAAAGTGACGCGCACATAAAACCGGCCCTAATCAGTTTTTTGCAACCGTTTCTTGCGTTTAGGGCCGGTTTTCCATGCGCCACATTGTACATTTTAATGGAGAAAGTTGATTATATAAATCACAGCAAACATTAACAAACAGATATTTATGACATCATTATGAATATATTGGCCAAATCGCATGGGAAATAAATAATGCCATGTACTACATTATAATTTATTTGCGGCTACAATCTCTTTCTAAAATTTATGAAGTTCGATTTATTTCGATTGTTTTCGACCAATGTAAATAACCAAGTGAATTTAATTGAGAAATATAATAAATAATCTAATCGCACGTCAAATAAATAATAAAAATGTTTCAACAAAACAAAAAAGTATTTTAATTTCCAAAATCCATATACAAAAAGTTTTTTATTTAGTTAATTTATATTATAATTGTATTACTACGCGTTAATATATACTTTTTATTAATTTTTTAAATTATTCTTTTTATTTTCTTTTTTATTATGTGTTATTAATCTTAGAGAAAAACATTATACATAAGTTAGGTGACTAAAAGATTTTGTGTGTGTGCAACATAAGTTTAGACCAGCTTATTGAAAGTATATTGAAATATACTTTGAAGTATACTTGTAAAAGCTGAACAATAAGTTTTTGAAAACACTTTTAGCTTTCGGAAATCCTCTGCTTTCGGTACGTGTAATGCATGCACTTACGCGACAAAACTTTGTCGGTCGGCCTATAGTAACTTTCGCGAAGTTGGCGAAGGGTAAGATAGATACCTTTCGATGTTATCAGGAGTACGTGTAATAACATTCCATATGCAGCGACCGAATAGAATTATAACAGGCTCTTGGAACTTCAGCGGAAAATTGCCGAAAGTTACACGTGCCCTCGCGTCTACGTTACACGCGTACCGCATTATAATGTAATTCTAAAATGTAAACTTCGTCTGATCGACGTAACAAGATAAACTCCTTGCACGACTTAAACTAATTGGCAAGATGATATACGGCATAAGTAATAGCGTTTACAATGGCATCACTCATCATTTAACTGCATCTGAAATAAATAAATTCAAATAAACTCGAATTATATAACTCGAAATATTTATATATAAATATAGTTTTTATATGACAGGAAGTTCAAGATTAGTATAATTTCAAACAAAATTGTTTTATAATATAATATTAAGCGATGCTTTAATGTCATGTCGATATTTAACAATTTATAATTCATTCAGTCATTCATCTTCTCTGAATAATGCTTTGCATATGAATTGTATAAGATTAAACTGAAATAGATCATTGAAAGTTTCGTAGGCTAACTAGCTAGATAACTTCATACAAAGTTATCTAGCCATTAACGCTCACAAACGATGTTACATGTAATTCTCAAATATAGAAAGTACAATAAAGAGCATCAAGAAATCTTTCATAATTATTTCGGTTATGATATGATATGATACGCATATAAAATTGTTTCATATTTTATATAACCATATTATTGACAATTTAGAATAAATAGATTTTTAATTTTGTCACTAATTAATCATTTGTCGTACGATATATATCAAACATATTTTCGGAATTTCTAACGGAATAAATTTCTATGACCATAGACAATATTAATTTTTTTCCTTCAAAAGTTTCGCGACATATTTTACAAAGTCCAATTATATTGCATTGCAGTGTATAAAGTCACTGAATATGAAGAGTACATAAAATAAACAGCTTGACTTTACTAAAAATTCAAATATGTAAAAAATGTAAAAATTCAAATGTATAATTTAAATAATACAAATAATTTGACATCATTTTATATAAAAACATAAAAGGATTATATAAAGAAGCATTAAGAACTTGCGAAAGTCTTTCATGTAAGTATAATCAGAACTTGATCTGTTCAGCCGTTATTGAGGTTCGATAATCTAAGGGTCTCCC
Organism: Temnothorax curvispinosus; assembly: GCF_003070985.1. Lineage (NCBI taxonomy): Eukaryota > Metazoa > Arthropoda > Insecta > Hymenoptera > Formicidae > Temnothorax > Temnothorax curvispinosus. Next base: position 446,732 of record NW_020221030.1, on the reverse strand, counting down.
AACTCATCGGCTCGCATATAGATACACTGTCTGTGTCTCGCTACACGTACACTTAACATGAGAAACTACCGTGTGTCTCAAATATACAGTAATAAATGTATATTTCTTAGGCACAAATAAAAAGCTTTACGTTCAAAATTAAATTTTCAATAAGTATAACTACTTTTTCAGAATATTTATTTAGAAGTATAAAGTAAAATATCGAAATAAAAACACTTCACAGTGGAATTAATTTACCAAGAAACAAGTAGAAACAAAGCAATTATTAAAATGCTTAAATTTTATGTTCGCATAAAAGCATGTCTTCACGAAATTGACCGGTATTTCCTGGTTTCTCCGCAGCGCGGTGTATGTTACGTCCCAACATAATTTTAACGGCGTAAAGTTCGCACAATCAGCCTGCCCTGCGGAGATCGATGAGCGACACAGGAATGCACACGTTGAGTAATTAGTGCATAATTTAGCTGGCGCGTGCGCTGAATCGGAGGTGTCAGTTTCACGACACACTGAGTAGATAATCCCGAAGGAAACACAATCCCGTCGATGGACTCAGATTTATCCGATCTTCATGTTAAGTTTATACATGCATTTGTAGTTATAAAATCAAAGCAAACGTTCGAGATTTTTACGTACAATATTTTTTGTCGCGAATAAAGTGTAAAATATAGTATTTTTTAAGTATTATTCGTACATACAAACATACATATATGTATGCGTATTTGTATGCAAATATAAAAGAAAATTCTCTTTTTATGTTGCCTATATATTCTGTTATGATTCAACTAAATTTACGCGAATAAATTTACGTGATTGATGTAAAACGTACGACACCAAAGTGTAAATAGTGAAAATCAATATACAGTTTAGATAGATAAATATAGACA